>NC_057814.1:5922409-6124079 GCF_018294505.1 Triticum aestivum
CTCCTCCGCTGTTGCCGCTTCGGCCTTCCGTCACTCCTCCTCAATGGAGTTGGTGAAGGCCTCCGCCAGCGCTGCCTGGTAGGCCGCCTCGGCTTCCTCCTCCTCTGGCTGAACGACAGGGGGAGGCGGAGGGTTGATGTGGTGGTGGTGCACGCCGCGCCGCCGTTGCTCCGCGTGTTCGAGGGCAAACCAGACCTGCCAATTGGGAGAGTCTGCGGCGTACTCGGGCATGCGCCGCTGCGCCGGCGTGAGCTACGCCCGCCGCTTGCGCACCTCGTCATCGTGCTCCCGCTATGTCCGCGGCACCGTCGGCATCGGGATCCGCTGTGGATTGAGGTGCCAGTGGTGTGGCAGCGTGATGTCCAGGTATGGAGCGGCTACCTGAACTCCCAGTGTCACCGCGCTTGGTGCACCGGGATGTTCAGACGCTGCCGACCTGATGAGCGGGCAGGTGCCGGCGGCGGAGGAGGAGGAGGGGGGGAGGAGCACGAGAGGATGAGGCACCGGGGTGCCCTTGCCCTTGCCGCTAAAGAACCCCATGGCTAGGGTTTTGAGTTGTCGCCGGCGAGGAAGCGGGAAGGGGGTAGGGGGGGGGCAGATGTGGACGGAAGTGGATGAGGCCGCCCCCTCCCACACGCGAGGGTTAAAAAAGGACGCTTTCACTGGCTGACTAGTGGGCCCGGTGTTGGTGGTCGTCATAAATTAGATGGCGGGCGGTAGTTGGGTGGCCGCCAAATGGGACCGTGGCGGACACCAAGGAGGCGCGCGCCGTGTCCGTGCCGAAGCATTCCAAGCGCAATTTTGGGCCTGAAATGGGTTCGGGTCGGTGCGTTGGGTCTCCACTTTTGTCCGCGCCGACCCCAACGCAGACGATTTGGATCGCCCTGTTGGAGTTGCTCTAAACGTATCCACGTGGAAGAGTGCTCCGATCTAATCTTTCCGACACGTAAGCTATATGGAGAGGCCAGGGTGCGCGTGCATAGGAAAATATATGTACGGACGTGGGTACCCGTCCGTCCGGACAAAACCCTAGTTGATCCATATCGAGCGATCCCATGGCGCTGCCGCTGCTGGCGAGGAGGCTCGCTCTGCGACTGCCGCTGCCGGTCTCGACCTCCCCGCCGCCAGCAACTCAGCGGCCTTTCTTCACCCGCATATTCAACTCCACCTCTAAGGTACGTACGTACGTTACAAATTTTGCTTGCCCAGATCGCCACTAATTGAACCATATGTCCCCTGTTGCTGTTGGCCATTAAAGTTGTACTATAAGTTAACTAAGCCAATCATGGATAGTGCTCCTAAGTAGATCCAGATGTTATTATTCATGATTGCTAACTAGACTGAATTGGTAATATTGAAAAGCGTATACTAGTGACTTAATCCTGCATGCTATTTTTAGGTTTTACGTACATGCATGCATTGTCACTTGTTCTCACGCAAATATCAATTAGGCTGCGTTCGCTTGACATGAATTTGAAGGGGGTTTGGAAGGGAATGAAGGGGATTAAATCCCATACAAGTCAAATTCCCGACAAATCCCCTCCAATCCCCTTGGAACAGGGGTAACCGACCAGAGCCTTAGGGTATCACTCGACATTGATCAATTTGTCCGCATCTTCAAGTTTACCGTTATTAACTAATTAATTGCATCTCTACATGCGTAGGTTCAAGAGAAGCAAGGAAGAATATTTAATTTGGAATCAGTTAGTGAAGAGGAGATCCAACACGAGGCACACCTTGTAGAAGAACAACGACTTCATGAAGTTTGGCGACGTAGGAGGTAATTAATTAACACCGATCGTTGTTACAGCTTTGCATTATATTTTCATAACACTAGTCTTGATCTTACTGGGACCAAGTATAATAGTAGGCTAAAAGCTTGCTTACATGCATGGTACTTTTGTCCATGCAAAGAAGAGGGATATTGGAAAAGAGTATTTAGTGGGCTCTAATGCAAGAGTCAAACTGTAAGGGTGCTCTAGGTCAAAAAAAAGGGATGAAAGAGAAAGAGAGAGTGCAAAACTAACCTAATAGTCAACTCTTGTCTCGTATCCTCTTGATGACATATTTTATATCGGTGGCTATATCATTAACCCTGCTATTAAGTATATATATGTGTATTTATCGTTTCATCACTCCACAATTAAGTTCATGTATGTATATATGTTTCTCTTTTGAAGGAATGAGCACAAGAAGATGTCGGAAATTTTTAAGCATGTATGGGGGAGTATGAAGTTGTGGGCTGGTGGTATCGTTGTAACAGAGCTCATTTTATTTGTTGATGATGTGCGACGCAACACTGCTAGTACTCCTACTAGCGTGGAAGAACCTAACAAGAAGTGCCCGTGTTGCGGCACTCACCTACACGATTAATTAACTATCAAAAGCTAAGTTGCATCCGACAGTTGATGCCCAGTTTTTATATCCTAATAACAATTGTGCCGGTATGCATGTGCTTTATTTTATTGTGATGAGCATTATTACGTGTGAACTGATTGTAACAATTGTGATTACTGGACAAAGCTTGACTGCTGTAAGAAAATCAGGGATACATCGTTTGGATTTGATAATATATATCATGTGTGCCATTGTTAATGTACGGGCAATGCACGCAACCACCTAATGCACGCAAGTTTAAGTTGCATGCTAAATAGATATTTGATAGTCAAATTCGAATCAGGAATCAATCAAAGCAAAAAACGTGGCGTCATTACTTGTGCATGTAAAGAGTGCAAGCAAATTACTAGTACACACAAAACTTTCATACTCCCTCCGTCCCAAAAGAAGTGTCGTGGTTTTAGTTCAAAAAGTTAAACTTTTAACTAAAGCCACGACACTTATTTTGGGACGGGGGGAGTATATAACATGTTATCTAAATTTGTATCCGCTTGATGCTACATTTTTAGTTAATAAAAATTGCTTTATATCAAAAATCTAAACTTTGTGAAATCATTCTGGTCAACAACAAATCTACTAGAGGGGCTTGAAGCTAGAGCCTTCCCTCCCGAGATGCAATTTTCTTTTACTCCTTCCATTTCTTTTTACTCCGAGTATAAAATTTGTTTGAAGTAAAAATACACAAAGTTTGACCAAATTTATTCTTAAAAAGATCAACATTTACAATACAAAAGTTGGTCAAACTAATGATATTGATTTCATATTAAGAATGTTGATATTTCTTTCTTATGTAGTTGGTCAAACTTTATGAAGTTGATTTCAAACAAATTTTACATGCAGACTAAAAAAACGGATGAAGTACTACTAAAACTAGACGATGCCCCACACGTTGCTGTGGGAACCTTGTTAAAAGGATGTATGAATAAGTGGTAGAAGACTAAAATTAATGCAAAAGCAAATATAACATGACTTAATTCCCCAAAAATATTCATGCATGACATGTTATGTTTTGCATGGAGAGATTAAAGAAAAAAAAGTAACTTATGACTACATTGACTCTTTTTTTTAGGGAGAATGCTATGCATGACTTGATGATGTGGCATTGTTTCATGGAGAGGAAAATGAGATAGTATGGGTTCTAGCTATTTAGAAATAGAGGATCCGGCGCCTGCTCATCCGTATATGTAAAGTTGTGGGCCGATGATGTGGACTCCGTTCTCGTATTAAAGAACCTAAATAAGAAGTGTTCGTATTGTGGCACGAACATCCACAATTGATCAATTATCACGGGATACGTCACATGCGATAGATAATGCCCAACTTTAAGGTCATAATGTGTTTTACTGTGATGAGCATTGTCATGTCTGAATCAAAACTGATTTAAATAATTGTAATTAATGTACAAAGATTGATTGGTTTAACAACATCAAGGATCCATCATTTTGGTTTGATAATGTAAATCACTACTCTCTCCGTTTGCAAATAAGTATACTTCTATCTGTTATCCTAAGTCAAAGTTTTAAATTTTTGATCAACTTTATAGAAAAGAGTAGTAACATATATGACGTCAAATTAGTGTATTATGAAAAAAATCTTGATAAAGCATAGCTTTTGTAGCTCTCCTCCTCCTAAAAAAAGCTAGGGCTCGTGCCTCTCGCCGGCGCCGCCACAGGTCCGCCTCGCCTCCGGTGGCCCTACAGCCATGGGCGCGCAGTGGATCCTGGCAAGGGCCGGCGGGAGGGTTCTGTTGTTAGTCATTCCTTTAATTTTTGTTAGGGTTTGTGTTTTGCTCAGGAAGGCGAGACGGCAGCGGCTCTCTAAAGATGGAATAAAGGTCTCCCCGCCTAGCCCCCATTTCGATGGTGCGTCTAGCATTGTTGGTGGGCGTGTGGAGGTGTGTCTTCAGTGGATCTATCCTCGGTGGATTTGTTCAGATCTGGTTATTGTTCGTCTGTGTTCATGTGTCTTTCTGTTGAATCCTTTCGATCTACATTATTCTTCATCGGCGGCGGTTGCTGTTGTGGTGCGCTGGTCCTATGGGGCCTTAGCACGACGACTTCCCGACTGTCTACTACAACAAGTTGTGCCCGACTCTGGCGAGGGAGGGACGACGACGGCGGCGCGCCTTCGGCTCGCTTCAGTGCTTGTAGTCGTCGCTAGGTGGTCTACGGATCAGGATGTAATTTTTATCATTTCTGGTGTTCATTGTACTGCCCTGATTGAAGATGAATAGATCGAAAGTTTTCTCGCAAAATAAAATTTGTGTATTATGGAAGTACATTTCAAAATGGTTCTAGTGATATTAATTTAGTGTCATAAATGTTGTTACTTTTCCCTATATAGCTTGTCAAAATTTTAGAAGTTTGATGACAAAAGTTAGAAGTACACTTACTCGTGGACGGAGAGAGTGCACCTTTGTTAAGTAATATGAATCTTTGAGTATCAACTAGTAAGACGTGTGTGCAATGCACGTATCACCTAACGCATAAAGGTTTAAAGTGCATACGAAAAATATATTTAATACACAAATTTCAAGCTCTATGAGATAATAAATGTCTTCTAGTATGTTGCTTCACACCCCGAATCAGGAAGTGGCAAAACAAAAACAGAAAACAAAAGATGTTGTCATTAATCGTGCATGTGCAAGTAATGACAACTAATGGAGTCAGTGCAAAAACGTATTATAAGCACAATTTATTTTTGGAAATTATGTACACAATTTATCAAACTTGGCGAAAGCATTGTCGTCCTTGCTTGGATCCACATCACCAACAACTAGCTAGTACACCATTTGGGCGCCGTGTGTGAGGGTCATCCAGAGACCAGAGCGGTATGCGGGCTAGAGGGCTACACTAGGCGCGGCCACGACGATGTTAATGCATAGCCATGATTCCAGCCCCAAGCGATAAGAGGATGACACAACAGTGCGCCGGTGAGGCGGTGCCCAGCTCCAAGCGATGAGAGGATGACACAACAATGCACTGGTGAGGCCTGGCCGGAAACATGGCGTATGTGGTACTATAACAGTTAGGAGCAGAGGTTTTATTAGATGTGTTTTGCGTAAAAATCAGTGGTGAGCATTAGTCCAGATATGTTGATGGTTCACATTGTCTGGATCTACTAAACTCGTGTTTTTCACATAGATCAGATTTAATTTATACTCCCTCCGTCTTAAAATAAGTGACTCAAATTTGTACTAGCTTTGTATTAAAGTTAGTACAAAATTGAGCCACTTATTTTAGGACGGAGGGAGTATAATACAACTCAATCTCACATGCATGTAGTCGATAAATAACAGAGCAGAATAATCATCTACATATTATATATATCCTACTAGCTACTGGGCTGAGTCACTTTCAGAGGGACGGGTCACTTTCAGAACAGCAGCCGCCATATTAACAGGCATAATCAACCAGAAAGACCATCTCAGACATTTGCTTCCCCTTCCAAATAGGCGAGTACTCCACCTTCATAAAAAGAGAGTGTTGGAATATTAGACAAGTTCATGATTAATTCCAGTAAATAATTCATAACTAGAAGAGATACTAGCATGCAATAATCTAGCAAACTAGAAGAATAACAAGACATGCATGACAGCAGCAAACACGTAACAATAGCTGTAGAAACAGACATGAACAGAGAATGTTGGACGTACTGATCGTTAGCTATTATGGGTGCGACAGTGTTGATGACGATCTGCTGCTGACGGCGATGAATACGACGATGAGTAGCACCGCCCGACTTGGACGGAAGACGACCCGTGATGACGAATTTGAGCAGTCGCGCACAGCGCTTCCCAAAAACCTAATTCGTCCTCTCCCGGTGCAGGATCGCAAAGACGAACGGTTCCGGAGACCTGCTCTCCCACGCGCCGATGCACGCCGGCGTTTGGGATGGAGTAAACTACGATGGCGGCGCAAGTTGTGAGATGAGGCAAAACCTAGGTGTTTTTCGGTGTGTCTCTAGCCGCAGCCGGTAGCTGTATATATATTAGGACAAGAGGCGGTATTGTGTCGCGACCACAATCCCAAACCGACTCGGTTTCTAATTCGTATACTTACCGGACAAGTAATCAAAAACTTGTCTGCCAAGACATAAAAATAGAACGGCAAAAGGAAGCTGCGCTCCTGCAAGAAGACGGACCGGATTTCGGCGGACCATTCACGCGCATGTCGCATGTACGCCTCGCCTCGCCTCGCCACGGCACGGCACGGCACGGCCCGGCCAGGCGAGGCGAGCGAGCGCGTGTGGTTTTCCCTTTCTCTTCGCACACACCACTTAGAGTGGTGGAGAGAACCCACTATATAAAGAGGTCCAACTCTTCTTCA
Source organism: Triticum aestivum (assembly GCF_018294505.1). Lineage (NCBI taxonomy): Eukaryota > Viridiplantae > Streptophyta > Magnoliopsida > Poales > Poaceae > Triticum > Triticum aestivum. The sequence goes on from NC_057814.1 coordinate 5,929,135, forward strand.
ACTTCCAAGGTGGGACTAAACTTAGCACCACCACTTGCCATTTTACACATGGGCTTTGAGATTTCAGAAATTGCTATGGGCCTAGCCCATTAATTCTAACAATCCCCCACCAGATCTCAAATACCCATTTAGAGATTTGCCTTCTCTCACCACTTGTTTAATATACCAGTGTTTCAGCAGAGACTGTTAAGTTGAACTTCTTCCTAGAACTTTAAGCTACATCCATTCACAACTTGACAATGGAATATGCCTTGAATTGCTAGTTTTGTGTGAACAGGTTTCACTCAAAGTCTTAACCAGTACCTGACCGCCAGTAGGCTACCCCGCGGTTTGGAGCTTATACGTCATACTCCCTGGTCTCTTCGTGAGCTTACTAGAGATCACCCAAATCTCATAGACTGCGACGTTTACAGTCAGAACTCATATAGGTGTGTTCTTTCAAGACTGCTCTGTAGGACAACATCTTTGCTAATTATAGCCAATAGAACCACATTAAGGCATGTTGCCAACCTGCCTTATAGATCTGAGCCTTACAGCTCTGAGAGTTTTGCATCTTCACTTGGAGACGATCATAAGTTATTACTCTCCTCAGTTAACCATTAGCTTGTTCTTCCCAGATCCTAATTCACGGGATCTCCGATCACAAAGGTTGGGTTACTACTATAGTGTAACATCTATGGGTCTCATACCCATCTCCCTCGATGCAATATCTATCACATTTCGTGATAGTCCCTTTGTAAAGGGATCTGCCAGGTTTTGTCTGTTTGTATATACGTAACAGTTATTATTCCGGGGTTTCTCAACTTCCTGACAGACTTCAAACGTCTTTTCACGTGTCTTGATGACTTTGCATTATCTTTAGAATTGTTCACTTTAGCGATAACCGTTTGGTTATCACAATTCATAAGAATAGCCGGTACAGATTTTTCAACAACCGGCAAGTCCATCAAGAGCTCACGCAGCCATTCTGCCTCAACAGTAGCTGTGTCCAAAGCAGTTAATTCTGCTTCCATAGTTGACCTCGTCAATATGGTTTGCTTGCAAGACCTCCATGACACTGCGCCACCACCATGAGTAAATACATACCCACTTGTTGCGTAAAGTACATCAACATCGGAGATCCAATTTGAATCATTATATCCTTCTAGCACAGCAGGATGCCCTGAATAAGTAATTCCGTAACTCATAGTACCTCTCAGATAGCGCAAGACCCTTTCTAGTGCATGCCAATGATCATCACCCGGGTTGGACATGAACCTACTCAGTTTGCTCACAGCAAAAGAGATATCTGGTCTTGTAGCGCTAGCTAAGTACATGAGTGAACCGACAATTTGAGAGTATCTTAATTGATCTCTCGTTTCTTTCTTGTTCTTTCTGGATGTCACGCTGGGATCATAAGGTGTTGGAGAAGGCTTGCTATCCATAAAACCGAATCGGTTCAAGACCTTCTCAACATAGTGAGATTGCGTTAATGTAATCCCACTCTCATCCTTAATAAGTTTGATGTTTAGAATTACATCGGCTTCTCCCAGATCTTTCATGTCAAAACTTTTTGATAGAAAAGACTTGACCTCATTAATTGCATTAATGTTTGTACCAAAGATCAGTATGTCGTCCACATACAAACATAATATGACACTATTGCCCCCACCATGGCGATAGTAAACACACCTATCAGCCTCGTTAATGACAAATCCTGCAGAAGTCAGAGTTCTTTCAAACTTCTCATGCCATTGCTTAGGTGCCTGTTTCAGACCATACAAAGATTTTAACAACTTGCACACCTTTCTCTCTTCACCCTTTACCACAAACCCGTCAGGCTGATCCATATAGATCTCCTCTTCCAACTCTCCATTGAGAAAAGCTGTCTTTACATCCATTTGATGAATGATAAGACCATAAGAGGCAGCCAAGGAAAGTAACACTCGAATGGTGGTCATTCTAGCAACGGGTGAATAGGTGTCAAAGTAATCTTCGCCTTCTTTCTGAGTGTAGCCCTTGGCCACTAGCCGCGCCTTGTACTTATCAATAGTACCATCAGGCTTTAGCTTCTTTTTGAACACCCACTTACAGCCCACAGGTTTACAACCATATGGTCTATCAGTTAGTTCCCAAGTTCCATTAGAAAGAATTGAGTCCATCTCATTATGAACAGCTTCTTTCCAATCATCTACATCCGGAGATGCATATGCTTCTGCAATCGTCTTGGGTGTGTCGTCCACAAGGTATACAATGAAATCATCACCAAAGGATTTTGCAATCCTTTGTCTCTTGTTCCTTCTAGGAACTTCATTGTTATCCTTCTCAAGGACTTCCTCATGTGATTGTTCGAAATATTCATCAGTTGTACTAGATTCAGGAATTATCTCAGAAGAAAATCTAGCAATGCTATGCATATCTTTCATAGGAAATATGTTCTCAAAAAATGTTGCATCACGAGATTCCATTATAGTATCAACATGCATATCAGGTACTTCAGATTTTACCACTAAAAACCTATAAGCAATGCTCCGTTGAGCATACCCTAGAAAGACACAATCCACTGTCTTTGGTCCAAGTTTGCGTTTCTTAGGAATAGGAATATTGACCTTTGCCAAACATCCCCAAGTGCGCAAATAAGAAAGTGATGGTTTTCTCCCAACCCACTCCTCATAAGGGGTTTTCTCTTTATTATTGTTGGGAACTCTATTCAGGACATGACATGAAGTCAATAGAGCCTCCCCCCACCATGCCTTAGATAAACCAGCAGTGTCTAACATGGCATTCACCAAGTCAGTCAATGTGCGGTTTTTCCTCTCGGCCACTCCATTTGATTGAGGTGAATAGGGAGGCGTCCTCTCATGAATAATACCATGTTCCTCACAAAATTCATCAAAAACTTTTGGAAAATACTCTCCACCACGATCGGACCTAAGACGCTTGATCTTTCTCTCTAGTTGATTTTCAACTTCAGCTTTATAGATTTTAAAGTAGTCTAATGCTTCATCTTTAGTTTGCAACAAATAAACATAGCAAAATCTAGTCGCATCATCAATCAAAGTCATGAAATATCTCTTTCCACCTTTTGTCAACACACCATTCATCTCACAAAGATCAGAATGTATGAGTTCTAGAGGTGCCAAGTTTCTCTCCTCGGCAGCCTTATGAGGCTTTCGAGGTTGCTTAGATTGCACACAACTATGGCACTTAGAACCTTTGGCAACTGTGAAGTTCGGAATTAAACTCATGCTGGATAGCCGAGACATTAAACCAAAATTAATATGACATAAACGAGAGTGCCAAATACTTGCATCATCATTAACACTAGCACAAATTTGGTTTATTGACTTATTGCAAAAATCTGAAAGAGAAAAGCGGAACAAGCCTCCGCACTCATAGCCTTTTCCTATAAATTGTCCAAATCTTGACACGATTACTTTATTGGACTCTAAAACTACCTTAAATCCATCTCGACATAGAAGGGAGCCGCTAACTAGATTCTTGTTCATAGTAGGGACATGCTGCACGTTCCTTAGTTGCACGATCTTTCCCGAAGTAAACTTCAGATCCACCGTGCCAATGCCACGAACAGAAGCATGTGACCCATTCCCCATTAGGACGGAAGAATCCCTTGCGACCTGATAAGAAGTAAACAGGGAGATGTCAGCACACACATGAACGTTAGCACCCGAATCAATCCACCACGAAGATGATTGAAATACTGAAAGCACAATAGGTAAATTACCATACCCATCAGTATTGCTAGCGGTCACCATGTTGACAGTCTTGGAGCTTGTTTTCCCTCTGCGGTCTGCACGTTCAGGGCATTCCTTGGAAAAGTGTCCAGGCTTCCCACAGGCGTAGCACTCTAGCTCAGCCTTGTTGAACTTCTTCTTCTTGAAGGTAGTAGTCTTGGTAGGCTTGTTGAAAACAGGTTTGTTCTTCCCTTTGTTCTTGTTCTGTGGGTACCTCTGCACCATGTTAGCAGTAGGCTGAACCTCACCTCCTTTTTCAGTGGTATCTTTAGCCCGAGCTTTTTCTTCAACATCAAGAGATGCAATCAGATTTTCAACTGATATCTCCTGTCTCTTATGCTTCAGAGTTGTGGCGAAATTCCTCCATGAAGGAGGCAACTTTGCAATCATGCACCCAGCCACGAATTTGTCGGGTAGAACACATTTAAGGAGTTCAAGTTCCTTCACAATGCACTGTATCTCATGAGCTTGTTCAACCACAGAACGGTTATTCACCATCTTGTAGTCATGAAAACTCTCCATGATGTACAGTTCACTGCCTGCATCTGTTGCACCGAATTTTGCATTCAGTGCATCCCACAGAATTTTTCCGTCGTTTATGTGCATGTACACATCACACAGACGGTCAGCAAGAACACTCAGAATGCATCCCACAAACATAGTATTGGCTTCCTGGAATTTTCTCCGATCTTCGTCGGTCATTCCCTCTGGAGCACCAACACTAGCGTGGAAAACTTTCAGAGCAGTAAGCCAGAGCGTGGTCTTCACCTGCCACCTCTTAAAGTGCACACCGGTAAACTTATCCGGCCTCAGTGCATCAGCGAATCCAGCCATAGTTAACTCAGGAAATTGCCTATAATTAGGTTTTTGGATTGTTGGAATATTAGGCAAGTTCATGATTAATTCCAGTAAATAATTCATGACTAGAAGAGATACTAGCATGCAATAATCTAGCAAACTAGAAGAACAGCAAGACATGCATAACAGCAGCAAACACGTAACAATAGCTGTAGAAACAGACATGAACAGAGGATGTTGGACGTACTGATCGTTAGCTATTATGGGTGCGACAGTGTTGATGACGATGTTGGCGACGATCTGCTGCTGACGGCGATGAATACGACGATGAGTAGCACCGCCCGACTTGGACGGAAGACGACCCGTGATGACGAATTTGAGCAGTCGCGCACAGCGCTTCCCAAAAACCTAATTCGTCCTCTCCCGGTGCAGGATCGCAAAGACGAACGGTTCCGGAGACCTGCTCTCCCACGCGCCGATGCACGCCGGCGTTTGGGATGGAGTAGACTACGATGGCGGCGCAAGTTGTGAGATGAGGCAAAACCCTAGGTGTTTTTCGGTGTGTCTCTGGCCGCAGCCGGTAGCTGTATATATATTAGGACCAGAGGCGGTATTGTGTCGCGACCACAATCCCAAACCGACTCGGTTTCTAATTCGTATACTTACCGGACAAGTAATCAAAAACTTGTCTGCCAAGACATAAAAATAAAACGGCAAAAGGAAGCTGCGCTCCTGCAAGGAGACGGACCGGATTTCGGCGGACCATTCACGCGCATGTACGCCTCGGCACGGCCAGGCGAGGCGAGCGAGCGCGCGCGTGTGGTTTTCCCTTTCTCTTCTCACACATCACTTAGAGTGGTGGAGAGAACCCACTATATAAAGAGGTCCAACTCTTCTTCAACTTTCAAGGTGGGACTAAACTTAGCACCACCACTTGCCATTTTACACATGGGCTTTGAGATTTCAGAAATTACTATGGGCCTAGCCATTAATTCTAACAGAGAGGAGGGACATGCATTAGCATTAATTTCAAATTTGGTTAAAACACGTAATAAGGATATAATATATGAGTATAGGACATGACTACATTTTTTCCCCACATTGTATCTTTGTGCGGCTACCTCTCCACTATCTCACACATGCATGCGATACACCAAGTAACTAATACATGCAAGCATGGCGTCAATAAGATTCTTTTTGGTTTATATTTTTAAGAACTTTTATGTCTCAACCCTTTTACCGGGTTGAAGATGTGCTTTATCAATGGCTTTGCTACAATAACATCTTTGAAACTCGCTTCAAAGTTTTCATGTGTCACAGGTTTATTTTCCACAAATAGTTTCCAGGTTAAAGTTGACTTTTACTACTCACTCCGTCCGATAATATAAGAGCATTTTTCACACTATACTAGTGTAAAAAACGCTCTACTCCCTCTGTTTCATAATATAAGAGTGTTTTTTTATATTACACTAGTGTAAAAAATGCTCTTATATTATGGGACGGAGGGAGTAGATTATAAGTAAATTGGTTATAGCCACTTAGTTACCATTTTATTAAATATCACTCTCCATTCATATAAAGACCAGCAGATACGATCTCTTGTTGGTAACACCCGGATCCTCACTCTGTAGCTCTTCATTAAGTTGCAGTATCAATAACATATACAATTTTACCTTGTACCATACTCTATTATCACGGCAGGCGCTAATGTGGAACCCATGGGCAGCGGATGGCGATGAAAACGACGTGAAGCATAATATGAGATTTTACTTTGAAGCTCTAATCGAGGTGAATGGAGTGGTGAAGACATATCGTTAATGGAATTAATGCTTTGTGAGATAAATCATTTCATAATTCTCATTCATGCATCTCCTATCTCTGTGGAAGAAATTTTCCCAGAAAGTGTCGTGGGTACATGCGCCACTTAATTAGATTGCTATAGATTGTAATCCCTTAGTCAACTCACCTCGTAAATTCCTCGCTTTCCTTTGCTCGATCAAGTAAGTCTAGCTTATCCTGGTACGACCTTCGAGCATAAGAAAGGCTTCCCTGAGAAGAGGTAAAAAAGGTAACCTGAGAGGTAGACCAAGAGATGAAACTGCTTGTATTTGTATTGCACCCTAATGGCTTCTGTGTATGAGGTTGCATGCGTGATAAATTAGATGGTTTGTAGCTATGAGGACATTGTAAAAGCTGCAGGCTGAAAATTCGCAGTGGAGGTGATGATCCATGATCGATATATATAGGCTGGACGGCCAAATTACTAAGTACTGTTGGCAGCAGATTGATAGCAAGCAGGGTATGGAAGGACGAACCTGGGAGCTGGAGGAGCTGATGAACCTCGTGGAGAGGAGAGGCCGAGTTCCTGGCGGCAGCGGCAGCGGCGGTGGCGGCGACGGCAGGCGCATCCCCCTCGCCAGCAGATTGCGCAAAGGAACTGCCATGGGATCAGATCGATCGATGATCTGTCCGGATTAATTAACAAATTAGGGGTTTGTAGATCTCCTCCTGGTCATATGCTCTATAGATAGGTCCAGCTGTAACCTTACGTAACGTTGTCGTACATAGGACATCTAGCTGATCACGTATATGTACCCAAAGCCCTCTTTCTGTAACAGTGACGCGGTGTCAAACAACTACTATATATGTGCAATTCACACAAAAAAAGTCTAGATGCCATTCCAGCCAGACAAAAGGGCAATGTACAAACTCGTAGACAAGTGAAAAAAAATAAGAAAAATTGTTGGACAACATTTTAGAATAAAATTATGTTACACATTAAATTATTCCCTGTGAAAAACAACCACATCGCATATGTGGTGAGCAACATCAAAGAAATTACCGTGGTGAAAAATCTTGCGGTTAATGCTTACATGAATATGAAATATAAAATAATAAAAAACTTGTTAAAACATGTAATGAGAATACAACAACTACATAGCTGATACATAAAAAAGAAGTATTTGCGTTATCTTTTCTTATTAAGGACAGTATAACCGAGCCTAAAGCGAGCTCTCTCGCGCCATTAGGCTTTGTGGCCGTTCGTTTTGCTGATTTCATCATTCCTGGCCGTCAGATCTACTTGATGTAGCGTCTTGGCCCAACTGTCCTTAGGGGCCGCTACTCTGGAAGAAAAAATCAAGGCCTCTGGTTAATTGGGCCGCTTGAGGCAGCCCATTTCCACTCCGATCTGTCTCTGGCTCGCTGCAGCTGTCCCTTGTACGTAAAAAAAAAGCGGTCGATAGGATGCGGGGGACTCGAACAGAGGAGGCGCTCGAGGGAGACCAATCGCGCGAGGAGATCGAGCGCCACACGGGTTCAGCCGATGCGCGCGAGGGGAGCCGGTCCAGTCGATGAGGGGATCTAGCGGACTCGCAGGATGCGGATGAACAAGGGGCCGACCGATCCAGCCGGCGCAGTCGATCCGCCTGCGAAGTGGAAAGGGAGGACGTGGGTGATGATGGCCGGCCGGCGCCTCATCTCCTGGAAACTGCTCGTAATCATACTTCAGTTTCTATGCACGCATTCATGGCGATTGATGTGCCAATCCTTCCTGTGCCGAGAGTGGTACGTCTATATATTCTTCCTCCCACACTGTTCGCTCATCCTCTCTAGCTTCCGGTGCCGATTGGGCATCATGCTCTGGTAGGGTTCCTTCTATTTCTTTTTGTTTCATGTATGATTCATTTTTGTGCGAAGCAAGTAGATTATCCTCTTATGCCAAAAATTGTGTGTACAGGTGATGTTCATACTAGTTGTGCTCGATTGATTTCATTTTGGAGCATGGCACTGAAATGTTTTTTTGCTTAGCAGTTGCGTGCGCCACAACGACATTGGTCGCCAGCATCAAGCTGTCAGGTAATTCCTCTCCTCCAGGACACCGTTGCTCCGGACAAGTTGTGCTGCCCAAGTGTGAGATATTCCTCAACGCCTCTCTGCTCCAATCGTTTATCAAATTTGAAGTTGCCCCGAGACAAATTGGAAGATGCAAGGAAGTTTTGTGCTCTCAAGTATCCCTCAGTTTAGCACGAACACAACTTTTATATGTGTATCATTCACACCATTGTATTATTAATTGTTGTGTTGTCAATAGGGGGCAATAATATGGAGGACTAAGATGCAGGAGGCATCCCTGGAGAGTGGAGATGCATGAGGAAGTATTGATACAGTGAGAGAGAAGACCTCAACTAGGATCATGTAAGGCAGCAGAGATCAACACCAAATCCGACAATAAAATAGTATATGTTCATTTCTAATCAGGTTTTGGTTCTAAACTTCAGATTGGTTTTGGAAAAGGGTTCCTGCTGCTGCTGGTGCAAGATCAATGTTACGAAGTGGTACGGAATCAAAACAAAAGATCATTACTTCCATTAAGAATAGACAAGTTGAGAAGGGACAAACTATTTACTTCAGAGAATCCCCTTTTCAGCCTCCAAATCAATGATTTTGTCCACTTGCATACCAGGTTCCGTTACCAAATGCAGTGACAAAATTGTCTGCAGTGGAGTCGAGGAAGAGGCGGGAGGAGTGCAAGTAGTGGTGGGTTAAGACAGTACCGACTGATGTTTCGCCAGCTCAAGGCCATCTCCAGGCGACGTCCTCCATAACTAGGATCCACTCATTGCCACCTAGGCATCTACCTCAGCTGCGAACAATGATATGCATAATCACCATTTTGGGTCTGTTCAGTTTTCTGCATTGTAATAATTTTATTACTAAAACATGGAGTATTTGGTTGCATTCTATGTATTTGTTTTTGGTAGGAAAGCTCTGGTAGATGTGGTCCATTCCGTACTTAACATCGTATAAATGATTCTATAAATTTATCCTGATTAACTAACTGTTGAGGAGTTCAGCATGGTTTGTTAGATTTCTGAAAAAACATGTTAGATGACTAGCTTTGAGAATATGAAACATAAATAATTGGTACTTCTGTATCGTTAAGCTAGCTCCAAGTGTAGGTGTTATGTCATCTCATGCCATGACATCCATTCTTTGTTAACTTAGGTGATGCTATTGTCCACAATGGTGAGACTTGTATCATCTTTCAGTCTATTATTTAGTTCGCCAAAGTGCAGGGAGTTCGCCCAAGAACATCATATGGGATAGGTACAATACAATTGCAATTTGAAATCAGTAAGACTACCATTGTCTTAGGATGATGCATGACCATGATCATTTATTTGTACTTCAAATTACTACTTTCATTCTCTTCTTATTATTTACTTTTTTTGTGTAATTGAATTTTTCTAGGTCTATTTAAATATCTTGGTGCTGATGAGGTCATCGTAGAAAGAATGTCAATAGGTTTGCTAACCTGCATTTCCCACGTTGTTGTCCTAAAACACTTCTATTTGTATACTGAAACAATTTGTTGGAAACAAGTATTTTTCTCATTTGAGAAAGTAACATTTAGCAACTTTAATACTTCGTCTCTCTGTATATTTCGTAAGTTCCTGTCATCCTGTTGGGGACATCCTGTTGGGGAAACAGATGGGTCCAGCAACGCGCGCCATTATATCTCTGCATCGATTCTTTTCACTTAAATCTTTCTAACCGCCACTCCTTGCATATTGACAGGTCCATTGGTATAAAAATTAGTGACATCAACTAATCAATAATAACATCAGATATTTCAGATAACAAGACAGAAGTGAATGGGTGCAAGGAGAGGGAAAACAAGATCATTGACCAGATCAAGGGTCAATGATCTACAAGTCAGTACAAGTCATCTCAAACATCATGACATCGGTACAACAAGCGTAGTCCTAGATCCAACAAATGGACTCGGTAGATTCAAAAAAAAAAAAACAAATGGACTCGGATCTTGATACACATAATACTAAGAAGATGGCTTACTTGACGAAGATGACAGTTACGTTAAATGATGAATATTTGGTTTGCCTACATGATGGTTCAGAAGTTTTTCACTGGAAATAGGAATTCAGTTCTAACATTTCCATATATTTGTAGAAATTACTATCATTCTACTTGAAAAATAGACGGGCACAGCAACGCGCGCCAATCATGATCTAGTTGAGAAACAGTATAATGGGGTAAGCTACGACTCTCCACAGCGATTTAACGCTCCAAACCGTTCGATCGGTCTTTCAACACTCCAGATCGTCATGTCATCCCACCTCACTCTGACGGCCGTTTTTACTTTTTACCACTCCACCAACTGGTGCGTCCCGGCCGGCACAACGTTAATGGGCTGCTGCTCCGGACAGCGACTTGGGCGCTCTCTCATTCACGGATGTATCTCATTGACGGATGTATCCCTCAACTTCTCGTACAGGTGACGATGGTGGTAGCAGCCTTCTCTCACCGCCGCACGGCCTACCAAAATCCTATATTCGATTACCACGTCCGATCCATCGTCTGTCCTCCCAGAGTCCATCCTCCGCCCACATGACATCGACTCACCCAGCTGCAGCTAGCAGCTGGCTTGCCGGTAGCCTCCTTGGCTATTAGGTTGCTCGCTGCAGGGGAAGCGGCGGTGAAGGAGAGACAATGTGCCGCCGTCGCCGCAGCCGTTTAGCTTTTTGCCCGGATCCCAATCTTTTCAGCCTGCTGACTACGGGAGACAAAAACACATGTGGTGGAATTGGAAACCCCCTTTCCTTCTGCTTCCTCTCGGTTATTCAAGGGTACGTGTGTGTTTTTCTGTAGTGATGGTCGTTGCTACTTGCTACACCATGATCCATGAGGATGGTGCAGGTTACCGTATCTCTTTTGTTTTGTGAAGGTAACTTGTTTACTGATTTTCACCGATCAGATAGGTAACTTGTTCGGCCTTGCCTCACTTGTTCGGCCTTGACGCAGGGGGTGGGGGTGAGCCCTCCTCCTATTTATTAGTGAAGCACCTGCTAATAACACTAACTACTGATATTTTATTATTGACGCAAATGTGTGCATAGTTTGTTCTACATCATCTTTATGGTCTACTCTTTCATGGGAAGAGATCAACTCACAATCCCTTTAGCCTGAGCTATCAGCTTCCTCGGGGACAGCAACGCCATTTGACCATCCCGCCCTCTGTATCTGTCGCTACTCATCCTCGTCGAGGATAGAATTCTTTGTGATGTGACAAAATTTTAACCGTTGCAAATATGTCTTTACTATCAAAAGGAAAATGAAATAAAGATGGATTGTGTTGAACTTCAGAGTCATGATAAATTCGGCAAATCCAATTTGTGAAAATAGAAATTCAATTGAAATATATACCCAAGCTAAATGAAGCCTCGTAAATTAGAGCAAAGAAAAATAGTTCACACGTGTTAATTAGAACATATGTTTATGTAAATTTTAAACATGTTCATGCGTTTCCCAAAAATTGAAAAATAAAACCTAGGAAACGTTGAAAAGCCAAAGATGAAAACAAAAAAGAACTACATGGAAGGAATGGCTGCTAAATGTGTTGGCAGACTACAAGGACGATGTGAGATATCGCGTCATCATGTTGGTGTGGAGGATCTGGTCACTATTGACGGATGTTTTCCATGGCAAAGATATTCCATCCCCTGAAGTGTCGGTTGATTATCTTCAGAGTTATATATTATCTCTCAAACTGTCTTGGAGGTATACTACGTTGGAAATTATTAAGGGGTAGATGCCAGTGATGGACTTGAACCTGCTTGATACATTAAGGGGGTTGCCCCTGTTTTGTGATGGCCTCCACCGCCAGCGAACTGGGTTGCCCTCTCCGTGGATGGTGCTTTCTCACCTGTCGATGGTTTGGCGATGGTGGGTTTGATCCTTAGAAGACAGGATGGAAGTGTGAACTTCGCTGCATATCTGGTCTTATTTAACGGCAATGATGTACCGGAGGCAGAGTTGCATGCACTCATGCAAAGTACGATGTTGGCTTTGCAACACAGCGAGGATCCTATTATCGTCCAATCACACTCTTCGGAGGCGCTGACAGCGATAACCAGGTAAAGCCTGTCGTAGTCAGCATATGGTCATTTGGTAGCAGAGATCAAGTGTCTTATGGTGGGTAGAGAGTTTATTCCAATGAAAATTAGATGTGAGCGAAATAGGGTAGTAGATCGGTTGACGTCGTATAGTCGTACGAAGAATTGAATTGTTCGTTGGCTACAAAGAAGACCACCGTGTACATAACAACTTTCACGTCTCAATTGAAACCATATTATTGTGGAATAGAACCCTTTTCCCCTCACAAGCAAAAAAAAGAAATAAGAAATGTACAAAAAATATTACAAGAAAAGAGAAAATGGAAGAAGGCTTTTTCTAGTAGGAGAAAAGGAAAGAAGTGATAATTGACAGGGAAAATGTTGTCAGGGCTTAGTGGGCCCAGCCTACCAACAAAGATTCGCGCGATGAATTTGTGTTCTCCCTTTGCTCCTACAGAGCCCTCATAGAATAGGGAGCTCCTAGTTAGCGCTTTACGCGCCAGCTAGAGGTTCTGGCGCCCACGAAGCCATACTCTTGGGCCTGGCCCAAAAAAACGTGTGCTCCCTGGCTCCCTCCTGGCTCGGTCAGGTCACTTCGTGCTGACCAGTAAACCGTTGACTTTTGAATAAACAAAATATCAAAAGAATTCGAAACAATTCGTGAATTAACATATGTCCATGAATTTCTAGAAAAAATCAAAATTTTGAAAAAAAAATTCATCACACTTGAAAAAAGTTCATCAAGTTTACAAGAAGATTACCAAAATTGGCAAAAGTTCATAGATTCTGTAAAAAGTTAAGAAATTTGTAAAAAAATCCATTGATTTTGAAAAAAGAGTTCATCAATTTGGAAAACGTCCATCGATTTTTAAAAAGAATCACCAATGTTTTCAAAAAAAAATCATCAATTTTGAAAATAAATAACATGAAAAAAATGAAGGAAAAAACTGAATTAAATCGTCCATAAACTAAACCGCAAACGGGGAAAACCCGGTTTGGGAAGCTTCCCAAAACCGGCCTTTCGCGAATGTGATGAAAAGAAATAAAAGGAAAAAGTGAAGTATCTTTGCACCAGCGGGGCAATAGCCTGGTAGTTGGAGCGGAGCCCTCGCAACGAAGGGGTTTGCGGGTTTGAACTCCGGTTCACTTACCGTTTTTTACCTATAATGAGCCAGCCCATAGCTGAGCATGGGGTGTGCGCCGGTTTACAGAAATAACTGCAACCGGCGCCTGAAGCGCCATATACTAATCGTCCGTAGAATAGTGAGCAAACCACCCACGCCGAGCTCCCCTATATGGGCTAGGCACGGGCAAAACTCATTAGCTAAGTTTTAAATTTTCTTTGTGCGTGTGTGGGCGCGCATGTGTGTGCGTGTGTGAGCGCGCGCATGCGTACAATAACATGTTCACCACATGTTTTACAAATATTACTATAAATAAAAAAATATGTCCATTTGTTTTTCCTTGATGTTTATGTATTTTTAGAAAGGTTGTTTGTTCAATCTGAGCGTATGTTAGTATACTTACAAAAAAAACATGTGTATTCCTCAAAGAATATAAAAAGGAAAGGGAAATTAGTAAACATCCCCAAAATATAAAATAGTGAATATCAATGAAAAGTCAAAATATTGAAAAAACCGAAGTAAATAATATGAGAAAAAATAAAAAAGAAGAACAATCATAAAAAAATTCCATGTGTGTTTTGTTGACATTTATGTATTCTTAAAAAGGTTGTTTGTCCACATCTAGGCGTATGTTAGTATAGTACAAACATATTCATGTGTATTCCTGAAAGAATAGAAAAGTAAGGGAAATTAGCAAACATACCCCAAAAACTGAAACTGTGAATATCAATTAAAACTCAAAATATTGAAAAAGTAAAAGTAAATATGAGAAGAAAAAAAGAAAAGAAGAACAATCTCTAATATTTAAAAAGAACCTAAGATTCCTTCTTTCACTTAGTTTTCACCCTACGACCAACCTCCCACGTACAGTTCATCCTTACATCAATTTTTATACCTCATCAATCTACTGTTAAATCGATTTTTACCCCCACCGATCTATTTAAACCAATTTTATCTGCCAAATCAAATTAATCTTTGGTTTATTTGGTAACGTCTTTATGGGAAGGAGTCAATCATGGCAATCTCTAATCTATACAAATATTTGGTAACACCACATATCAAGCACACATATTGTGGAAAGGAATATCATACCCATTAAATATTACAAAAAGGAATCAATGATGTAGAATCTCTACAAATATGTGTTAGATATAAATGAAGTTGAACCATATAATATGTATGTCCATGTTGCAACGCACAGTCATTTACGTAGCCAAAAAAAGAGAGGGAATGAAACAAGGAAAAATTGGGGAAGGTGGGGTGGGGGGGGGGGGGGGGGGGAGGGGCTAGGCGAAAAGTGAAACATGAGTCAGCCTGTAGGATAGAATGGTTTGTTCGCCCTAATATTACTGGAATACTGAAATCACTAGTTAAGGGTACCACTTGCAAAGGTCACTCAATCTCTTCTTATGGTGACAATAGGTGCACGGTAAGTATGCCACTTGCCGCAATTTTAGAGTTTTGATGGGATTTCTTTCCACTAGCATGGAGAGATGAGTGGCCATGTTTTTTGTTTTTCATCAGTTCTGTTCTTTCAAGACTATAAAATGAACACGAAAAAAATCCAAAATGAAAAAAGAAAAAAAGGTCCCGACACAGAAGTGTCCAGTGCGTGAGGAGCATCCCATGGTGCTGCTAGAGCGCTTTCACGCGCTGGAAGTGACCACGGTTACTATATCTCGCACTAAACGAGTTGGAAGGATCTCTCGCTCAATGACATCTCTGTTGAGAGAAAGGGAGCAAAAGCTGGAATAGAACCCAGGTCTCCTGGATAGCTGCTAGCGATGGTAACGACTGGGCCTGTGTCGAATTCATGGTGAAAACTATAGGGCGCCTCATACTTTAGGTAAAATAGCCGGTTTTCTCCACCGATTTTTCTGTTTTTCTTTTGTTTTTTCACAGGTTCTCTTTGTTTCTTCCTTTGTTTTCATTGCTTTTTTTTCGTTTTTTTCTTTTTTTCTTTTTCTTTGTTCTTTCTTTTTCTGTTTTCATTGGTCTTTTTCTTTATTCTTTTTTTCATCTGTTTTTTTTGTTTCTTTCTCGTTTTTCATTGTTTTGTTCTCTTTCTCGGTTTTCACTGTTTTTCAATACACATCTTTGGTATACATTTAATACATTTTTCCAGAACATATTTAACATTTCCTAAATACAAGATCAAAATTTTCTGAATACCTGGTCAATAATTTCTCTATACACATTCAACCTTTTTCTAATGCTTGATAAAAATATTCAAATACAAGATCAACAATTTTTGAAGACATGGTCAACATTTTTTTCTATAAACATTTCATATTTTTCAATTGCCCGATTAACATTGTTTCTATACACAATTAACATTTTCCAAATGCTTGATTATTATTTTTCAAATACTTGTTCAATTTTTTTTCAAATTCTTGATTAACATTTTTATGTACATGATCAAAAAATTTCACCATTTTTTAATACATGATCATTTTTTCTATACATATTTAACATTTTCAAAATTCTTGATCAATGTTTTTGAAATACTTATGCAACATTTTTTCAAGGGCTCGATTAACATTTTTATTTACATGATCAAAATTTTCAATAATTTTTTAATACATGGTCAAAAAAATCTATATGTATTTAACATTTTCCAAATACTTTTTCAATATTTTTTTCAAATGCTTGATTAACATTTTTTAAATACATGATCAAAAGATTTCAAACACATTTTTTTGTATACATTTTTGTATACGTGATTAACATTTTCTGTATATGCATTTATCATTTTTCAAATGCTTGGCAAATATTTTAAGATACTTTTGGTAGAGTGTTTTTTCTAATATAGAATAGGTAGAAATATAAATGAAGTAAAAGAAAACAAAAAATGGAAGAAAAGGAAAAAAGAGAATATGGCTGTGGCCTTTGACGAGTGGCGCAATGGGCCAGCTTAATTAGGTTCTCCCCTTTATATAAGTTGAAGGACCAAGCCCAAAAGACACGGCTCTTTTCTCTTTTCTCTTTGGTCTTTTCTATTTTTTTCGATTTCTTTCTGTGTTCTCTTTCCGTTTTCCTCCTTTCTTTTTTATTTACGTTCCTATAACATACTTTTATTTTCAAAAAAATCATTTCTACTTTTGTCAAGGTTTATTTATTTTTCATTCTTCTTCTTTTTCTTCTGTTTTTGTTTCAAGAATATACGTGAATACCTATTCCAAATCACATGAGCATATATTCTAACGTGTATGAACAATTATTTCTAGAATATATGAGAGCCTTTTCAAATACATAACCTTTTTCACTTTTATGTGCATGAACATTTTTGTGATACAAGACGGGCATTTCTTTACATGTATATGCATATATTTTTCATTATTAAGTTGGTTTCTATTATTTTTTAATAAATAAATATATGTTTAGATTTTTTTTCTTCACTGGCCGACCCATTACGAATTCCTTCTGGCGCAGCTTCCTTTGTGTCGCCATCTATCGATCTATCTCTCTTAAACTTTTATAGTAGATCCGGATCCATTGGGAGGACACGAAACAGGCTTGCACATACCCTTTGCAGCCCCTGCCAGACTATTGGATGGAATTCGTCTGACTGCTGAAGTTCCGGGAGATCTTCGTGAAGTTCTGAAATCTGACTGCATACAGATTTCTGAGTAATATCTTGAAATCTAACTAAGCTTTCGACGGTCTCGTGCTCTATTGTTTCCGACACCCTCGGCCCAGATTTCTCGGATTTCTTTTTCCTGCCGGCGAATGGGACCGTGGTGGCATCATCCTCGCTTGGTGCCCTTCCGAGACTGCCTTGTCCAATCCCCTCATAGGCTTATATCATGTCTCCGCCTGCGTCACCGTTCCGGGTGGCACGGGCCATTGGTGGATCTCGGGCGTCTACGGCCCCCAATCTGAGGCGGACAAGATAGAGTTTCTTCAGGAATTGCACGACTTCAGGGCCTCGCGGATCGGCCCGTGGATGGTGGGCGGTGATTTCAACATGATTACTTCTGCGGCTGACAAGAACAATGACAGGTTGCACCACCGTTCCATGCGCCGCTTCCGCAGATTTCTGGCGGACCAGGAGCTCCGCGACCTTTACCTCCATGGTCGGCGCTATACCTGGTCCAGCGAGCTCGACCCGCCCACGCTCGTACGCATTGATCGTGTGCTCACTTCCTCGAGCTGGGAGACCCTTCATCCGCACTGCTTCATGCGTTGCCTCTCCTCGGCCGCCTCAGATCACGCCCCCTTGCTTGTGGACTGCACCCCGCGCTCCCCGGGGCCCAAGCGTTTTCACTTCGAGCGATTCTAGCCCTCGATCGATGGTTATCACCAGACGGTGGCTGATGCCTGGCATGCTACCCCTCCTGACCCGGACCCTTCCGCCGGCTGTTTGCGCGCCTGAAAGGCACTGCTAGATGCCTACAGAGCTGGAGCGCTCGTTTTTTAGAACGGAGGCTCAAAAAGAGCCCGACTTTGAATTAACAAAGCCATCAACCGGCTAGGGATTACACAAGGCCACCAATACAACCAACTGGAAACAGAAAAGAAAACAAACTGCAGGTACACGGTGATGCCGAAGCAGCTTACAAGCATCAAAGACTACACGCCCTATAGAAATAATCAGAATAAGCACTAGCTTGTAGTCGACGGAGTCCTCCAAGTGAACTATAATCAGTAGGACAAACAGAGGGGAAACTTCGGGCGGAGCCATTGCCCAACGTCGATGAACCGAGCCCTCATCTACCCTGGAAGGTGCACATCGAAACCATGCCGCTCCTCTCTAAATCCGAAGGGGACCCCTGCCCCTCGCCTTGGCTCGAAAGGCGTCGGACCGCCGGAAGATGGAATTGCCCTCCCTAGAGCAAGGAAAGGGCATGATTCTGGGCACCAAGGGAGATACTCAGCTCGACACGCCGCTGCACGAAGGGTACCAGATGAAAGTCCACACCGCAGCCCACTGATACAAGCACGAAGAGGAAAAACTGCACAAGGGAGCTGTCACTGAACAAACAAACAGCAAGGAGATAACGGAGCATCCATAACTGGAATCAGATCAACCGGCAGAATCAGCTCCGTGACCTTGCAACCCTAAACCCTGAGCTATGCACTCTTCGCGCATTCCATCGGCCATATCGCGACCCAGCTATGCACTTACCGCGAGCTCATCGCGCGACTTGACGCGGCGCAAGACTTCCGGCCGCTTTCCTCGGCCGAGGCTTGGCTTCGCTCCAACCTGAAGCGGGCATACCTGGGACTCGCCTCCCTGGATCGTTCCATTGCTCGCCAGCGTACACGGCTGTCCTGGCTGAAAGCCGGCGACACGGACGTGGCCTTCCTGCGCCTGCGCGCCATCCATCGTAAAAAAGGAACCGGATCCTGGAGGTGCGCGTGAACGGCTCCATTGTTACCGACCCGGCTGGCATGGCCGAGGCTGCCTTCTCCTGTTGGGGAACGTAGTAATTTCAAAAAAATTCCTACGCACACGCAAGATCACGGTGATGCCTAGCAACGAGAGGGGAGAGTGTTGTCCACGTACCCTCGTAGACCGAAAGCGGAAGCGTTATCACAACGCGGTTGATGTAGTCGTACGTCTTCACGATCCGACCGATCAAGTACCGAACGCACGGCACCTCCGAGTTCTACACACGTTCAGCTCGATGACGTCCCTCGAACTCCGATCCAGCCGAGTGTTGAGGGAGAGTTTCGTCAGCACGACGGCGTGATGACGATGATGATGTTCCACCGACGCAGGGCTTCGCCTAAGCTCCGCAACGGTATTATCGAGGTATAATATGGTGGAGGGGGGCACCGCACACGGCTAAGAGATCTCAAGGATGAGTAGCAACTTGCTTGCCGTTCTTTTGAAGTTCTTTTGAAGTAGCAACTTGCTTGCCGTTCTTTTGAAGTTCCCCTTCTATCCCTTTGCCATTTTCTTGAAACTAGTGGTCTTGTTAACCATCAACACTTGATGCTCTTTCTTGATTTCTACCTTCGTCGATTTCAGCATCGCGAAGAGCTCGGGAATTACTTTCGTCATCCCTTACATACTATAGTTCATCACGAAGTTCTACTAACTTGGTGATGGTGACTAGAGAATTCTGTCAATCCCTATTTTATCTGGAAGATTAACTCCCACTTGATTCAAGCGATTGTAGTACCCAGACAATCTGAGCACATGCTCACTAGTTGAGTGATTCTCCTCCATCTTTTAGCTATAGAACTTGTTGGAGACTTCATATCTCTCAACTCGGGTATTTGCTTGAAATATTAACTTCAACTCCTGGAACATCTCATATGGTCCATGACGTTCAAAACGTCTTTGAAGTCCCGATTCTAAGCCGTTAAGCATGGTGCACTAAACTATCAAGTAGTCATCATATTGAGCTAGCCAAACGTTCATAACGTCTGCATCTGCTCCTGCAATAGGTCTGTCACCTAGCGGTGCATCAAGGACATAATTCTTCTGTGCAGCAATGAGGATAATCCTCAGATCATGGATCCAATCCACATCATTGCTACTAATATCTTTCAACATAACTTTTCTCTAGGAACATATCAAAATAAACATAGGGAAGTAA
This sequence comes from Triticum aestivum, assembly GCF_018294505.1. Lineage (NCBI taxonomy): Eukaryota > Viridiplantae > Streptophyta > Magnoliopsida > Poales > Poaceae > Triticum > Triticum aestivum. The sequence continues at coordinate 5,949,258 of NC_057814.1, forward strand.
CAACGCGAGCTATTGATCTACAACATAATTTGCAAAATACTATCAGGACTAAGTTCATGATAAATTTAAGTTCAATTAATCAAATTACTTAAGAACTCCCACTTAGATAGACATCCCTCTAATCCTCTAAGTGATCACGTGATCCATATCAACTAAACCATGTCTGATCATCACGTGAGATGGAGTAGTTTCAACGGTGAACATCAATATGTTGATCATATCTACTATATGATTCACGCTCGACCTTTCGGTCTCCGTGTTCCGAGGCCATATCTGTTATATGCTAGGCTCGTCAAGTTTAACCTGAGTATTCCGCGTGTGCAACTGTTTTGCACCCGTTGTATTTGAACGTAGAGCCTATCACACCCGATCATCACGTGGTGTCTCAGCACGAAGAACTTTCGCAACGGTGCATACTCAGGGAGAACACTTATACTTTGATAATTTAGTGAAGGATCATCTTATAATGCTACCGCCAAACAAAGCAAGATAAGATGCATAAAGGATTAACATCACATGCAATCAATATAAGTGATATGATATGGCCATCATCATCTTGTGATTATGATCTCCATCTCCGAAGCACCGTGCTTGATCACCATCGTCACCGGCTCGACACCTTGATCTGCATCGTAGTATCGTTGTCGTCTCGCCAAATAATTGCTTTTACGACTATCGCTACCGCTTAGTGATAAAGTAAAACTATTACATGATGATTGCATCTCATACAATAAAGCGACAACCATATGGCTCCTGCCAGTTGCCGATAACTCGGTTACAAAACATGATCATCTCATACAACAAAATATATCACATCATGTCTTGACCATATCACATCACAACATGCCCTGCAAAAACAAGTTAGACGTCCTCTACTTTGTTGTTGCAAGTTTTACGTGGCTGCTACGGGCTTAGAAAGAACCGTTCTTACCTACGCATCAAAACCACAACGATAGTTTGTCAAGTTGGTGCTGTTTTAACCTTCGCAAGGACCGGGCGTAGCCACACTCGGTTCAACTAAAGTGAGAGAGGCAGACACCCGCCAGTCACCTTTAAGCAACGAGTGCTCGCAACGGTGAAACCAGTCTCGCCTAAGCGTACGCGTAATGTCGGTCCGGGTCGCTTCATCTCACATTACCGCTGAACCAAAGTATGACATGCTGGTAAGCAGTATGACTTATATCGCCCACAACTCACTTGTGTTCTACTCGTGCATAGCATCAACGCATAAAACCAGGCTCGGATGCCACTGTTGGGGAACGTAGTAATTTCAAAAAAATTCCTACGCACACGCAAGATCATGGTGATGCATAGCAACGAGAGGGGAGAGTGTTGTCCACGTACCCTCATAGACCGAAAGCGGAAGCGTTATCACAACGCGGTTGATGTAGTCATACGTCTTCACGATCCGACCGATCAAGTACCGAACGCACGGCACCTCCGATTTCTACACACATTCAGCTCGATGACGTCCCTCGAACTCCGATCCAGCCGAGTGTTGAGGGAGAGTTTCGTCAGCACGACGGCGTGGTGACGATGATGATGTTCCACCGACGCAGGGCTTCGCCTAAGCTCCGCAACGGTATTCTCGAGGTGTAATATGGTGGAGGGGGGCACCGCACACGGCTAAGAGATCTCAAGGATCAATTGTTGTGTCTCTGGGGTGCCCCCTGCCCCCGTATATAAAGGAGCAAGGGGGAGGCAGCCGGCCAAGGGGAGAGGCGCGCCATAGGGGGGAGTCCTCCTTTCCTTGTGGGAGTAGGAGAAGGGAAGGGGGAAGGAGAAAGAAGGAAGGGTGCGCCCCCCTTCCCTAGTCCAATTCGGACCAGACCATGGGGAGGGGTGCGGCCACCTTTTGAGGCCTTTCTCTCCTTTCCCGTATGGCCCATTAAGGCCCAATACGAATTCCCGTAACTCTCCGGTACTCTGAAAAATACCCGAATCACTCGGAACCTTTCCGAAGTCCGAATATAGTCGTCCAATATATCGATTTTGACGTCTCGACCATTTCGAGACTCCTCGTCATATCCCCGATCGCATCCGGGACTCCGAACTCCTTCGGTACATCAAAACGCAATAAAACTGTCATCGTAACGTTAAGCGTGCGGACCCTACGGGTTCGAGAACTATGTAGACATGACCGAGACACGTCTTCGATCAATAACCAATAGCGGGACCTGGATGCCCATATTGGCTCCCACATATTCTACGAAGATCTTTATCGGTCAGATCGCATAACAACATACGTTGTTCCCTTTGTCACCGGTATGTTACTAGCCCGAGATTTGATCGTCGGTATCTCGATACCTAGTTCAATCTCGTTACCGGCAAGTCTCTTTACTCGTTCCGTAACACATCATCCCGCAACTAACTCATTAGTCACAATGCTTGCAAGGCTTATAGTGATGTGCATTACTGAGTGGGCCCAGAGATACCTCTCCGACAATTGGAGTGACAAATCCTAATCTCGAAATACGCCAACCCAACAAGTACCTTTGGAGACACCTGTAAAGCACCTTTATAATCACCCATTTACGTTGTGACGTTTGGTAGCACAGAAAGTGTTCCTCCGGTAAACGGGAGTTGCATAATCTCATAGTCATAGGAACATGTATAAGTCATGAAGAAAGCAATAGCAACATACTAAACGATCGCGTGCTAAGCTAACGGAATGGGTCAAGTCAATCACGTCATTCTCCTAATGAGGTGATCTCGTTAATCAAATGACAACTGATGTCTATGGCTTGGAAACATAACCATCTTTGATTAACGAGCTAGTCAAGTAGAGGCATACTAGTGACACTCTGTTTGTCCATATATTCACACATGTATTATGTTTCCGGTTAATACAATTCTAGCATGAATAATAAACATTTATCATGATATAAGGAAATATATCATGATAAATGTTTATTATTCATGCTAGAATTGTATTAACCGGAAACATAATACATGTGTGTATACATAGACAAACAGAGTGTCACTAGTATGCCTCTACTTGACTAGCTCGTTAATCAAAGATGGTTATGTTTCCTAGCCATAGACATAAGTTGTCATTTGATTAACGAGATCACCTCATTAGAAGAATGACGTGATTGACTTTGACCCATTCCGTTAGCTTAGCACTCGATCGTTTAGTATGTTGCTATTGCTTTCTTCATGACTTATACATGTTCCTATGACTATGAGATTATGCAACTCCCGTTTACCGGAGGAACACTTTGTGTGCTACCAAACGTCACAACGTAAATGGGTGATTATAAAGGTGCTCTACAGGTGTCTCCAAAGGTACTTGTTGGGTTGGCGTATTTCGAGATTAGGATTTGTCACTCCAATTGTCGGAGAGGTATCTCTGGGCCCACTCGGTAATGCACATCACTATAAGCCTTGCAAGCATTGTGACTAATGAGTTAGTTGCGGGATGATGTGTTACGGAACGAGTAAGGAGACTTGCCGGTAACGAGATTGAACTAGGTATCGAGATACCGACGATCAAATCTCGGGCAAGTAACATACCGGTGACAAAGGGAACAACGTATGTTGTTATGCGGTCTGACCGATAAAGATCTTCGTAGCATATGTGGGAGCCAATATGGGCATCCAGGTCCCGCTATTGGTTATTGACCGGAGACGTGTCTCGGTCATGTCTACATAGTTCTCGAACCCGTAGGGTCCGCACGCTTAACGTTACGATGACAGTTTTATTGAGTTTTGATGTACCGAAGGAGTTCGGAGTCCCGGATGAGATCGGGGATATGACGAGGAGTCTCGAAATGGTCGAGACGTAAAGATCGATATATTGGACGACTATATTCGGAATTCGGAAAGGTTCCGAGTGATTCGGGTATTTTTCGGAGTACCGGAGAGTTACGGGAATACGTATTGGGCCTTATTGGGCCATACGGGAAAGAAGGAAAAGGGCCTCAAGGGTGGCCGCACCCCTCCCCTTGGTCTGGTCCGAATTGGACTAGGGAAGGGGGGCGCCCCCTTCCTTCCTTCTCTTTTTCCCTTCCTCTTTTCCTATTCCATATGGGAGGTGGAATCCTACTAGGACTAGGGAGTCCTAGTAGGATTGCACACTTGGTGCGCCCCCTCCTAGGGCCGGCCTCCTCCTCCCTTGCTCCTTTATATACGGGGGCAGGGGGCACCCCATAGACACAACAATTGATCCTTGAGATCTCTTAGCCGTGTGCTTTGCCCCCCTCCACCATATTACACCTCGATAATACCGTTGCGGAGCTTAGGCGAAGCCGTGCGTCGGTGGAACATCATCATCGTCATCACGCCGTCGTGCTGACGAAACTCTCCCTCAACACTCGGCTGGATCGGAGTTCGAGGGACGTCATCGAGCTGAACGTGTGTAGAACTCGGAGGTGCCGTGCGTTCGGTACTTGATCGGTCGGATCGTGAAGACATACGACTACATCAACCGCGTTGTGATAACGCTTCCGCTTTCGGTCTACGAGGGTACGTGGACAACACTCTCCCCTCTCGTTGCTATGCATCACCATGATCTTGCGTGTGCGTAGGATTTTTTTTGGAATTACTACGTTCCCCAACAGTGGTATCCGAGTCTGGTTTTATGCGTTGATGCTATGCACGAGTAGAACACAAGTGAGTTGTGAGCGATATAAGTCATACTGCTTACTAGCATGTCATACTTTGGTTCAGGGTATTGTGAGATGAAGCGGCCCGAACCGACATTACGCGTACGCTTATGCGAGACTGGTTTCACCGTTGCGAGCACTCGTTGCTTAAAGGTGACTGGCGGGTGTCTGTCTCTCTCACTTTAGTTGAACCGAGTGTGGCTACGCCCGGTCCTTGCGAAGGTTAAAACAACACCAACTTGACAAACTATCGTTGTTGTTTTGATGCGTAGGTAAGAACGGTTCTTGCTAAGCCCGTAGCAGCCACGTAAAACTTGCAACAACAAAGTAGAGGACGTCTAACTTGTTTTTGCAGGGCATGTTGTGATGTGATATGGTCAAGACATGATGTGATATAATTTGTTGTATGAGATGATCATGTTTTGTAACCGAGTTATCGGCAACTGGCAAGAGCCATATGGTTGTCGTTTTATTGTATGCAATGCAATCGCCATGTAATGCTTTACTTTATCACTAAGCGGTAGCGATAGTCATAGAAGCATAAGATTGACGAGACGACAACGATGCTACGATTGAGATCAAGGTGTCGCGCCGGTGACGATGGTGATCATGACGGTGCTTCGGAGATGGAGATCACAAGCACGGTGCTTCGGAGATGGAGATCACAAGCACAAGATGATGATGGCCATATCATATCACTTATATTGATTGCATGTGATGTTAATCCTTTATGCATCTTATCTTGCTTTGTTTGACGGTAGCATTATAAGATGATCCTTCACTAAATTATCAAAGTATAAGTGTTCTCCCTGAGTATGCACCGTTGCGAAAGTTCTTCGTGCTGAGACACCACGTGATGATCGGGTGTGATAGGCTCTACGTTCAAATACAACAGGTGCAAAACAGTTGCACACGCGGAATACTCAGGTTAAACTTGACGAGCCTAGCATATAACTGATATGGCCTCAGAACACGGAGACCGAAAGGTCGAGCGTGAATCATATAGTAGATATGATCAACATATTGATGTTCACCGTGCTGTTGTTCCGTTGAATTTTAATGCGTTTCTTGAGAAAGCAAAGTTGAAAGATGATGGTAGCAATTACACGGACTGGGTCCGTAACTTGAGGATTATCCTCGTTGCTGCACAGAAGAATTACGTCCTGGAAGCACCGCTGGGTGCCAGGCCTGCTGCAGGAGCAACACCAGATGTTATGAACTTCTGGCAGAGCAAAACTGATGACTACTCGATAGTTCAGTGTGCCATGCTTTACGGCTTAGAACCGGGTCTTCAACGATGTTTTGAACGTCATGGAGCATATGAGATGTTCCAGGAGTTGAAGTCAATATTTCAAGCAAACGCCCGAATTGAGAGATATGAAGTCTCCAATAAGTTCTTCAGCTGCAAGATGGAAGAGAATAGTTCTGTCAGTGAGCATATACTCAAAATGTCTGGGTATAACAATCACTTGATTCAACTGGGAGTTAATCTTCCGGATGATAGCATTATTGACAGAATTCTTCAATCACTGCCACCAAGCTACAAGAGCTTCGTGATGAACTATAATATGCAAGGGATGAGTAAGACAATTCCCGAGCTCTTCGCAATGCTAAAGGCTGCGGAGGTAGAAATCAAAAAGAAGCATCAAGTGTTGATGGTCAATAAGACCACCAGTTTCAAGAAAAAGGGTAAAGGGAAGAAGAAAGGGAACTTCAAGAAGAACAGCAAACAAGTTGCTGCTTAGGAGAAGAAACCCAAGTCTGGACCTAAACCTGAAACTGAGTGCTTCTACTGCAAGCAAACTGGTCACTAGAAGCGGAACTGCCCAAAGTATTTGGCGGATAAGAAGGATGGCATGGTGAACAAAGGTATATGTGATATACATGTTATTGATGTGTACCTTACTAATGCTCGCAGTAGCACCTGGGTATTTGATACTGGTTCTGTTGCTAATATTTGCAACTCGAAACAGGGGCTACGGATTAAGCGAAGATTGGCTAAGGACGAGGTGACGATGCGCGTGGGAAATGGTTCCAAAGTCGATGTGATCGCGGTTGGCACGCTACCTCTACATCTACCTTCGGGATTAGTTTTAGACCTAAATAATTGTTATTTGGTGCCAGCGTTGAGCATGAACATTATATCTGGATCTTGTTTGATGCAAGACGGCTATTCATTTAAATCAGAGAATAATGGTTGTTCTATTTATATGAGTAATATCTTTTATGGTCATGCACCCTTGAAGAGTGGTCTATTTTTGTTGAATCTCGATAGTAGTGATACACATATTCATAATATTGAAACCAAAAGATGCAGAGTTGATAATGATAGTGCAACTTATTTGTGGCACTGCCGTTTAGGTCATATCGGTGTAAAGTGCATGAAGAAACTCCATACTAATGGACTTTTGGAACCACTTGATTATGAATCACTTGGTACTTGCGAACCGTGCCTCATGGGCAAGATGACTAAAATACCGTTCTCCGGAACTATGGAGAGAGCAACAGATTTGTTGGAAATCATACATACAGATGTATGTGGCCCGATGAATGTTGAGGCTCGTGGCGGATATCGTTATTTTCTCACCTTCACAGATGATTTAAGCAGATATTGTTGGAAATATGCCCTAGAGGCAATAATAAATGGTTATTATTATATTTCTGTGTTCATGATAATAGTCTTTTATTCATGCTATAATTGTATTGTCCGGAAATCGTAATACATGTGTGAATACATAGACCACAACCTGTCCCTAGTAAGCCTCTAGTTGACTAGCTCGTTGATCAACAGATAGTCATGGTTTCCTGACTATGGACATAGGATGTCATTGATAACGGGATCACATCATTAGGAGAATGATGTGATGGACAAGACCCGACTTAAGCATAGCATAAAAGATCGTGTAGTTTCGTTTGCTAGAGCTTTTCCAATGTCAAGTATCTTTTCCTTAGACCATGAGATCGTGCAACTCCCGGATACCGTAGGAGTGCTTTGGGTGTGCCAAACGTCACAACGTAACTGGGTGACTATAAAGGTGCATTACGGGTATCTCCGAAAGTGTCTGTTGGGTTGGCACGGATCGAGACTGGGATTTGTCACTCCGTGTAAACGGAGAGGTATCTCTGGGCCCACTCGGTAATGCATCATCATAATGAGCTCAATGTGACTAAGGCGTTAGTCACGGGATCATGCATTGCGGTACGAGTAAAGAGACTTGCCGGTAACGAGATTGAACAAGGTATTGGGATACCGACGATCGAATCTCGGGCAAGTAACATACCGATTGACAAAGGGAATTGCATACGGATTGATTGAATCCTCGACACCGTGGTTCACCCGATGATATCATCGTGGAACATGTGGGAGCCAACATGGGTATCCAGATCCCGCTGTTGGTTATTGACCGGAGAGGCGTCTCGGTCATGTCTGCATGTCTCCCGAACCCGTAGGGTCTACACACTTAAGGTCCGGTGACGCTAGGGTTGTAGAGATATATGTATGCGGAAACCCGAAAGTTGTTCGGAGTCCCGGATGAGATCCCGGACGTCACGAGAGGTTCCGGAATGGTCCGGAGGTGAAGAATTATATATAGGAAGTCCAGTTTTGGCCACCGGGAAAGTTTCGGGGGTTATCGGTATTGTACCGGGACCACCGGAAGGGTCCCGGGGGTCCACCGGGTGGGGCCACCTGTCCCGGAGGGCCCCGTGGGCTGAAAGTGGAGGGGAACCAGCCCCTAATGGGCTGGGGCGCCACTTTGGGCCTCCCCCCCATGCGCCTAGGGTTGGGAACCCTAGGGGGGGGGGAGTTTCCCCTTGCCTTGGGGGGCAAGGCAACCCCTTCCCTCCTTGGCCGCCGCCCCCCCCCCCTTGGAGATCCCATCTCCAAGGGCTGCGCAACCCATTGGGGGCCTATATAAAAGGGGGGGGAGGGAGGGCAGCACACTACAGCCTTTGGCGCCTCCCTGCTCCCCTGCAACACCTCTCTCTCGCGCGCAGAAGCTCGGCGAAGGCCTGCCGGAGAGCCGCTACATCCACCACCACGCCGTCGTGCTGTTGGATCTCCATCAACCTCTCCTCCCCCCTTGCTGGATCAAGAAAGGAGGAGACGTCGCTGCACCGTACGTGTGTTGAACGCGGAGGTGCCGTCCGTTCGGCACTCGGTCATCGGTGATTTGGATCACGGCGAGTACGACTCCGTCATCCACGTTCATTGGAACGCTTCCGCTTGCGATCTACAAGGGTATGTAGATCCACTCCTTTCCCCTCGTTGCTAGTAGACTCCATAGATGCATCTTGGTGAGCGTAGGAAAATTTTAAATTATGCTACGATTCCCAACAGTGGCATCATGAGCCAGGCCTATGCGTAGTTACTATGCACGAGTAGAACACAAAGAAGTTGTGGGCGTTGATGTTGCCAATTCTTCTTGCCGCTACTAGTCGTTTCTTGTTTCGGCGGCATTGTAGGATGAAGCGGCCCGGACCGACCTTACACGTACGCTTACGTGAGACAGGTTCCACCGACTGACATGCACTAGTTGCATAAGGTGGCTAGCGGGTGTCTGTCTCTCCTACTTTAGTCGGAACGGATTCGATGAAAAGGGTCCTTATGAAGGGTAAATAGAAATTGGCAAATCACGTTGTGGTCATACGTAGGTAAGAAATCATTCTTGCTAGAAACCTACAAACCACGTAAAACTTGCAACAACAATTAGAGGACGTCTAACTTGTTTTTGCAGCATATGTTATGTGATGTGATATGGCCAGAAGATGTGATGAATGATATATGTGATGTATGAGATTGATCATATTCTTGTAATAGGAATCACGACTTGCATGTCGATGAGTATGACAACCGGCAGGAGCCATAGGAGTTGTCTTTATTATTTTGCATGACCTGCGTGTCATTGAATAACGCCATGTAAATTACTTTACTTTGTTGCTAAACGGGTTAGCCATAGAAGTAGAAGTAATCGTTGGCGTGACGACTTCATGAAGACACAATGATGGAGATCATGGTGTCATGCCGGTGACAAAGATGATCATGGTGCCCCGAAGATGGAGATCAAAGGAGCATAATGATATTGGCCATATCATGTCACTATTTGATTGCATGTGATGTTTATCATGTTTTTGCATCTTATTTGCTTAGAACGACGGTAGTAAGTAAGATGATCCCTTATAATAATTTCAAGAAAGTGTTCACCCTAACTGTGCACCGTTGCGAAGGTTCGTTGTTTCGAAGCACCACGTGATGATCGGGTGTGATAGATTCTAACGTTCAAATACAACGGGTGTTGACGAGCCTAGCATGTACAGACATGGCCTCGGAACACACGCAATACACTTAGGTTGACTTGACGAGCCTAGCATGTACAGACATGGCCTCGGAACACGGAGGACCGAAAGGTCGAGCATGAGTCGTATAGAAGATACGATCAACATGGAGATGTTCACCGATCTTGACTAGTCCGTCTCACGTGATGATCGGACACGGCCTAGTTGAGCTCGGATCATGTTTCACTTAGATGACTAGAGGGATGTCTGTCTGAGTGGGAGTTCATTAAATAATTTGATTATATGAACTTAATTATCATGAACTTAGTCTAAAATCTTTACATTATGTATTGTAGATCAAATGGCCCACGTTGTCCTCAATTTCAACGCATTCCTAGAGAAAACCAAGCTGAAAGATGATGGCAGCAACTATACGGACTGGGTCCGGAACCTGAGGCTCATCCTCATAGTTGCCAAGAAAGATTATGTCTTAGAAGCACCGCTAGGTGAAGCACCAATCCCTGAGAACCAAGACGTTATGAACGCTTGGCAGCAGCGTGCTGATGATTACTCCCTCGTTCAGTGCGGCATGCTTTACAGCTTAGAACCGGGTCTCCAAAAGCGTTTTGAGAAACATGGAGCATACGAGATGTTCGAGGAGCTGAAACTGGTTTTTCAAGCTCATGCCCGGGTCGAGAGATATGATGTCTCCGACAAGTTCTTCAGCTGTAAAATGGAGGAGAACAGTTCTGTTAGTGAGCACATACTCAGAATGTCTGGGTTGCACAACCGCTTGTCTCAGCTGGGAGTTAATCTCCCGGATGACGCGGTTATTGACAGAATCCTCCAGTCGCTTCCACCAAGCTACAAGAGCTTTGTGATGAACTACAATATGCAGGGGATGGAAAAGACCATTCCCGAGGTATATTCAATGCTGAAATCAGCTGAGGTAGAGATCAGAAAAGAACACCAAGTGTTGATGGTGAATAAAACCACTAAGTTCAAGAAGGGCAAGGGTAAGAAGAACTTCAAGAAGGACGGCAAGGGAGTTGCCGCGCCCGGTAAGCCAGTTACCGGGAAGAAGTCAAAGAATGGACCCAAGCCCGAGACTGAGTGCTTTTATTGCAAGGGAAGTGGTCACTGGAAGCGGAACTGCCCCAAATATTTAGCGGACAAGAAGAAGGCCGGCAACACCCAAGGTATATGTGATATACAAGTAATTGATGTGTACCTTACCAGTACTCGTAGTAGCTCCTGGGTATTTGATACCGGTGCGGTTGCTCATATTTGTAACTCAAATCAGGAACTACGGAATAAACGGAGACTGGCAAAAGACGAGGTGACGATGCGCGTCGGGAATGGTTCCAAGGTCGATGTGATCGCCGTCGGCACGCTACCTCTGCATCTACCCACGGGATTAGTTATAAACCTCAATAATTGTTATTTAGTGCCAGCTTTAAGCATGAACATTGTATCTGGATCTCGTTTAATTCGAGATGGCTACTCATTTAAATCTGAGAATAATGGTTGTTCTATTTATTTGAGAGATATGTTTTATGGTCATGCCCCGCTGGTCAATGGTTTATTCTTGATGAATCTCGAACGTGATGCTACACATGTTCATAGTGTGAATACCAAAAGATGTAAAGTTGATAACGATAGTCCCACATACTTGTGGCACTGCCGCCTTGGTCACATTGGTGTCAAGCGCATGAAGAAGCTCCATGCAGATGGACTTTTGGAGTCTCTTGATTACGAATCATTTGACACGTGCGAACCATGCCTCATGGGTAAGATGACCAAGACTCCGTTCTCCGGAACAATGGAGCGAGCAACCAACTTATTGGAAATCATACATACCGATGTGTGCGGTCCAATGAGTGTTGAGGCTCGCGGAGGATATCGTTATGTTCTCACTCTCACTAATGATTTAAGTAGATATGGGTATGTCTACCTAATGAAACACAAGTCTGAAACCTTTGAAAAGTTCAAGGAATTTCAGAGTGAGGTTGAGAATCAACATGACAGGAAAATAAAATTCTTACGATCAGATCGTGGTGGAGAATATTTAAGTCACGAATTTGGTACACACTTAAGGAAATGTGGAATAGTTTCACAACTCACGCCGCCTGGAACACCTCAGAGAAATGGTGTGTCCGAACGTCGTAATCGCACTCTATTGGATATGGTGCGATCTATGATGTCTCTTACCGATTTACCGCTCTCATTTTGGGGTTATGCTTTAGAGACTGCCGCATTCACTTTAAATAGGGCACCGTCTAAATCCGTTGAGACGACACCGTATGAATTATGGTTTGGGAAGAAACCTAAGCTGTCGTTTCTAAAAGTTTGGGGATGCGATGCTTATGTCAAGAAACTTCAACCTGAAAAGCTCGAACCCAAATCGGAAAAATGCGTCTTCATAGGATACCCTAAGGAAACTATTGGGTACACCTTCTACCTCAGATCCGAAGGCAAGATCTTCGTTGCCAAGAACGGGTCCTTTCTAGAGAAGGAGTTTCTCTCGAAAGAATTGAGTGGGAGGAAAGTGGAACTTGATGAGGTGATAGTCACCCCTTCCGAGTCGGAAATTAGCGCAGCGCGGGAAAATGTTCCTGTGGTGCCTACACCGACTGGGGAGGAAGTTAATGATGATGATCATGAAGCTTCAGATCAAGTTGCTGAACTTCGTAGGTCCACAAGGACACGTTCCGCACCAGAGTGGTACGGCAACCCTGTCCTGGAAATCATGTTGTTAGACAACGGTGAACCTTCGAACTATGAAGAAGCGATGGCGGGCCCGGATTCCGACAAATGGCTAGAAGCCATGAAATCCGAGATAGAATCCATGTATGAAAACAAAGTATGGACTTTGACTGACTTGCCCGATGAGCGGCGAGCCATAGAAAACAAATGGATCTTTAAGAAGAAGACGGACGCAGATGGTAATGTGACCATCTACAAAGCTCGACTTGTCGCTAAGGGTTATCGACAAGTTCAAGGGGTTGACTACGATGAGACTTTCTCACCCGTAGCGAAGCTGAAGTCCGTCCGAATCATGTTAGCAATTGCCGCATACTATGATTATGAGATATGGCAGATGGACGTCAAAACGGCATTCCTTAACGGCTTCCTTAAGGAAGAGTTGTATATGATGCAGCCGGAAGGTTTTGTCGATCCTAAGAATGCTAACAAAGTATGCAAGTTCCAACGCTCAATCTATGGGCTGGTGCAAGCATCTCGGAGTTGGAACATTCGCTTTGATGAGATGATCAAAGCGTTTGGGTTTACACAGACTTATGGAGAAGCCTGTGTTTACAAGAAAGTGAGTGGGAGCTCTGTAGCATTTCTCATATTATATGTGGATGACATACTATTGATGGGAAATGATATAGAATTCTTGGAAAGTATAAAGGCCTATTTGAATAAGTGTTTTTCAATGAAGGACCTTGGAGAAGCTGCTTATATATTAGGCATCAAGATCTATAGAGATAGATCAAGACGCCTCATTGGTCTTTCACAGAGTACATACCTTGACAAGATATTGAAGAAGTTCAGTATGGATCAGTCCAAGAAGGGGTTCTTGCCTGTATTGCAAGGTGTGCAATTGAGCACGGCTCAATGCCCGACCACGGCAGAAGATATAGAAGAGATGAGTGTCATCCCCTATGCCTCGGCCATAGGGTCTATTATGTATGCCATGCTGTGTACCAGACCTGATGTAAACCTTGCCGTAAGTTTGGTAGGAAGGTACCAAAGTAATCCCGGCAAGGAACACTGGACAGCGGTCAAGAATATCCTGAAGTACCTGAAGAGGACTAAGGATATGTTTCCCGTCTATGGAGGTGACGAAGAGCTCGTCGTAAAGGGTTACGTCGACGCTAGCTTCGACACAGATCCGGATGACTCAAAGTCACAGACCGGATACGTGTATATTTTGAATAGAGGAGCAGTAAGCTGGTGCAGTTGCAAGCAAAGCGTCGTGGCGGGATCTACATGTGAAGCGGAATACATGGCAGCCTCGGAGGCAGCACAGGAAGCAGTCTGGATGAAGGAGTTCATTACCGACCTAGGGGTGATTCCCAATGCGTCGGGCCCAATGACTCTCTTATGTGACAACACTGGAGCTATTGCCCTTGCGAAGGAGCCCAGGTTTCACAGGAAGACCAGGCATATCAAGCGTCGCTTCAACTCCATTCGTGAAAGTGTTCAAAATGGAGACATAGATATTTGTAAAGTACACACGGACCTGAATGTAGCAGATCCGTTGACTAAACCTCTCCCTAGGGCAAAACATGATCAACACCAGGACGCAATGGGTGTTCGATTCATCACAATGTAACTAGATTATTGACTCTAGTGCAAGTGGGAGACTGTTGGAAATATGCCCTAGAGGCAATAATAAATGGTTATTATTATATTTCTGTGTCCATGATAATAGTCTTTTATTCATGCTATAATTGTATTGTCCGGAAATCGTAATACATGTGTGAATACATAGACCACAACCTGTCCCTAGTAAGCCTCTAGTTGACTAGCTCGTTGATCAACAGATAGTCATGGTTTCCTGACTATGGACATAGGATGTCATTGATAACGGGATCACATCATTAGGAGAATGATGTGATGGACAAGACCCAACTTAAGCATAGCATAAAAGATCGTGTAGTTTCGTTTGCTAGAGCTTTTCCAATGTCAAGTATCTTTTCCTTAGACCATGAGATCGTGCAACTCCCGGATACCGTAGGAGTGCTTTGGGTGTGCCAAACGTCACAACGTAACTGGGTGACTATAAAGGTGCATTACGGGTATCTCCGAAAGTGTTTGTTGGGTTGGCACGGATCGAGACTGGGATTTGTCACTCCGTGTAAACGGAGAGGTATCTCTGGGCCCACTCGGTAATGCATCATCATAATGAGCTCAATGTGACTAAGGCGTTAGTCACGGGATCATGCATTGCGGTACGAGTAAAGAGACTTGCCGGTAACGAGATTGAACAAGGTATTGGGATACCGACGATCGAATCTCGGGCAAGTAACATACCGATTGACAAAGGGAATTGCATACGGATTGATTGAATCCTCGACACCGTGGTTCACCCGATGATATCATCGTGGAACATGTGGGAGCCAACATGGGTATCCAGATCCCGCTGTTGGTTATTGACCGGAGAGGCGTCTCGGTCATGTCTGCGTGTCTCCCGAACCCGTAGGGTCTACACACTTAAGGTCCGGTGACGCTAGGGTTGTAGAGATATATGTATGCGGAAACCCGAAAGTTGTTCGGAGTCCCGGATGAGATCCCGGACGTCACGAGAGGTTCCGGAATGGTCTGGAGGTGAAGAATTATATATAGGAAGTCCAGTTTTGGCCACCGGGAAAGTTTCGGGGGTTATCGGTATTGTACCGGGACCACCGGAAGGGTCCCGGGGGTCCACCGGGTGGGGCCACCTGTCCCGGAGGGCCCCGTGGGCTGAAAGTGGAGGGGAACCAGCCCCTAATGGGCTGGGGCGCCACTTTGGGCCTCCCCCCCATGCGCCTAGGGTTGGGAACCCTAGGGGGGGGAGTTTCCCCTTGCCTTGGGGGGCAAGGCAACCCCTTCCCTCCTTGGCCGCCGCCCCCCCCTTGGAGATCCCATCTCCAAGGGCTGCGCAACCCCTTGGGGGCCTATATAAAAGGGGGGGGGAGGGAGGGCAGCACACTACAGCCTTTGGCGCCTCCCTCCTCCCCTGCAACACCTCTCTCTCGCGCGCAGAAGCTCGGCGAAGGCCTGCCGGAGAGCCGCTACATCCACCACCACGCCGTCGTGCTGTTGGATCTCCATCAACCTCTCCTCCCCCCTTGCTGGATCAAGAAAGGAGGAGACGTCGCTGCACCGTATGTGTGTTGAACGCGGAGGTGCCGTCCGTTCGGCACTCGGTCATCGGTGATTTGGATCACGGCGAGTACGACTCCGTCATCCACGTTCATTGGAACGCTTCCGCTCGCGATCTACAAGGGTATGTAGATCCACTCCTTTCCCCTCGTTGCTAGTAGACTCCATAGATGCATCTTGGTGAGCGTAGGAAAATTTTAAATTATGCTACGATTCCCAACAGATATGGGTATATCTACTTAATGAAACATAAGTCTGAAAGATTTGAAAAGTTCAAAGAATTTCAGAGTGAAGTTGAAAATCATCGTAACAAGAAAATAAAGTTTCTACGATCAGATCGTGGAGGAGAATATTTGAGTTACGAGTTTGGTCTACATTTGAAACAATGCGGAATAGTTTCGCAACTCACGCCACCCGGAACACCACAGCGTAATGGTGTGTCCGAACGTCGTAAGCGCACTTTACTAGATATGGTGCGATCTATGATGTCTCTTACTGATTTACCGCTATCGTTTTGGGGTTATGCTTTAGAGACGGCTGCATTCATGTTAAATAGGGCACCATCAAAATCCGTTGAGACGACGCCTTATGAACTGTGGTTTGGCAAGAAACCAAAGTTGTCGTTTCTTAAAGTTTGGGGCTGCGATGCTTATGTGAAGAAACTTCAACCTGATAAGCTCGAACCCAAATCGGAGAAATGTGTCTTCATAGGATACCCCAAAGGAGACTGTTGGGTATACCTTCTATCACAGATCCAAAGGCAAAACTTTTGTTGCTAAATTCGGAAATTTTCTAGAGAAGGAGTTTCTCTCGAAAGAAGTGAGTGGGAGGAAAGTAGAACTTGATGAGGTAACTATACCTGCTCCCTTATTGGAAAGTAGTTCATCACAGAAACCTGTTTCTGAGACACCTACACCAATTAGTGAGGAAGTTAATGATGATGATCATGAAACTTCAGATCAAGTTATTACTGAACCTCGTAGATCAACCAGAGTAAGATCCGCACCAGAGTGGTACGGTAATCCTGTTCTGGAAGTTATGTTACTAGACCATGACGAACCTATGAACTATGAAGAAGCGATGGTGAGCCCAGATTCCGCAAAATGGCTTGAGGCCATGAAATCTGAGATGGGATCCATGTATGAGAACAAAGTATGGACTTTGGTTGACTTGACCAATGATCGGCAAGCCATTGAAAATAAATGGATCTTCAAGAAGAAGACTGACGCTGATGGTAATGTTACTGTCTATAAAGCTCGACTTGTTGCGAAAGGTTTTCGACAAGTTCAAGGGATTGACTACGATGAGACCTTCTCACCCGTAGTGATGCTTAAGTCTGTCCGAATCATGTTAGCAATTGCCGCATTTTATGATTATGAAATTTGGCAAATGGATGTCAAAACTGCATTCCTGAATGGATTTCTGGAAGAAGAGTTGTATATGATGCAACCAGAAGGTTTTGTCGATCCAAAGGGAGCTAACAAAGTGTGCAAGCTCCAGCGATCCATTTATGGACTGGTGCCAGCCTCTCGGAGTTGGAATAAACGCTTTGATAGTGTGATCAAATCATTTGGTTTTATACAGACTTTTGGAGAAGCCTGTATTTACAAGAAAGTGAGTGGGAGCTCTGTAGCATTTCTGATATTATATGTGGATGACATATTACTGATTGGAAATGATATAGAATTTCTGGATAGCATAAAGGGATACTTGAATAAGAGTTTTTCAATGAAAGACCTCGGTGAAGCTGCGTATATATTGGGCATCAAGATCTATAGAGATAGATCAAGACGCTTAATTGGACTTTCACAAAGCACGAACCTTGACAAACTTTTGAAGAAGTTCAAAATGGATCAAGCAAAGAAAGGATTCTTGCCTGTGTTGCAAGGTGTGAAGTTGAGTAAGACTCAATGCCCGACCACTGCAGAAGATAGAGAGAAGATGAAAGATGTCCCCTATGCTTCAGCCATAGGCTCTATCGTGTATGCAATGATGTGTACCAGACCTGATGTATGCCTTGCTATAAGTCTAGCAGGAAGGTACCAAAGTAATCCAGGAGTGGATCACTGGACAGCGGTCAAGAACATCCTGAAATACCTGAAAAGGACTAAGGATATGTTTCTCGTATATGGAGGTGACAAAGAGCTCATCGTAAATGGTTATGTTGATGCAAGCTTTGACACTGATCCGGACGATTCTAAATCGCAAACCGGATACGTATTTACATTGAACGGTGGAGCTGTCAGTTGGTGCAGTTCTAAACAAAGCGTCGTGGCGGGATCTACATGTGAAGCGGAGTACATAGCTGCTTCGGAAGCAGCAAATGCAGGATTCTGGATGAAGGAGTTCATATCCGATCTAGGTGTCATACCTAGTGCATCGGGTCCTATGAAAATCTTTTGTGACAATACTGGTGCAATTGCCTTGGCAAAGGAATCCAGATTTCACAAGGGAACCAAGCACATCAAAAGACGCTTCAATTCCATCCGGGATTTAGTCTAGGTGGGAGACATAGAAATTTGCAAGATACATACGGATCTGAATGTTGCAGACCCGTTGACTAAGCCTCTTCCACGAGCAAAACATGATCAGCACCAAGGCTCCATGGGTGTAAGAATCATTACTGTGTAATCTAGATTATTGACTCTAGTGCAAGTGGGAGACTGAAGGAAATATGCCCTAGAGGCAATAATAAAGTATTATTTATTTCCTTGTATCATGATAAATGTTTATTATTCATGCTAGAATTGTATTAACCGGAAACATAATACATGTGCGAATATATAGACAAACAGAGTGTCACTAGTATGCCTCTACTTGACTAGCTCGTTAATCAAAGATGGTTATGTTTCCTAGCCATAGACATAAGTTGTCATTTGATTAACGAGATCACCTCATTAGGAGAATGACGTGATTGACTTGACCCATTCCGTTAGCTTAGCACTCGATCGTTTAGTATGTTGCTATTGCTTTCTTCATGACTTATACATGTTCCTATGACTATGAGATTATGCAACTCCCGTTTACCGGAGGAACACTTTGTGTGCTACCAAACATCACAACGTAAATGGGTGATAATAAAGGTGCTCTACAGGTGTCTCCAAAGGTACTTGTTGGGTTGGCGTATTTCGAGATTAGGATTTGTCACTCCAATTGTCGGAGAGGTATCTCTGGGCCCACTCGGTAATGCACATCACTATAAGCCTTGCAAGAATTGTGACTAATGAGTTAGTTGCGGCATGATGTGTTACGGAACGAGTAAAGAGACTTGCCGGTAATGAGATTGAACTAGGTATCGAGATACCGACGATCAAATCTCGGGCAAGTAACATACCGGTGACAAAGGGAACAACGTATGTTGTTATGCGGTCTGACTGATAAAGATCTTCGTAGAATATGTCGGAGCCAATATGGGCATCCAGGTCCCGCTATTGGTTATTGACCGGAGACGTGTCTCGGTCATGTCTACATAGTTCTCGAACCCGTAGGGTCCGCACGCTTAACGTTACGATGACAGTTTTATTGAGTTTTGATGTACCGAAGGAGTTCGGAGTCCCGGATGCGATCGGGGATATGACGAGGAGTCTCGAAATGGTCGAGACGTCAAAATCGATATATTGGACGACTATATTCGGACTTCGGAAAGGTTCCGAGTGATTCGGGTATTTTTCGGAGTACCGGAGAGTTACGGGAATTCGTATTGGGCCTTAAGCCATACGGGAAAGGAGAGAAAGGCCTCAAAAGGTGGCCGCACCCCTCCCCATGGTCTGGTCTGAATTGGACTAGGGAAGGGGGGCGCACCCTTCCTTCTTTCTCCTTCCCCCTTCCCTTCTCCTACTCCCACAAGGAAAGGAGGAGTCCTACTCCCGGTGGGAGTAGGACTCCCCCTATGGCGCGCCTCTCCCCTTGGCCGGCTGCCTCCCCCTTTCTCCTTTATATACGGGGGCAGGGGGGCACCCCAGAGACACAACAATTGATCCTTGAGATCTCTTAGCCGTGTGCGGTGCCCCCCTCCACCATATTACACCTCGAGAATACCGTTGCGGAGCTTAGGCGAAGCCCTTCGTCGGTGGAACATCATCATCGTCACCACGCCGTCGTGCTGACGAAACTCTCCCTCAACACTCGGCTGGATCGGAGTTCGAGGGACGTCATCGAGCTGAATGTGTGTAGAACTCGGAGGTGCCGTGCGTTCGGTACTTGATCGGTCGGATCGTGAAGACGTATGACTACATCAACCGCGTTGTGATAACGCTTCCGCTTTCGGTCTATGAGGGTACGTGGACAACACTCTCCCCTCTCGTTGCTATGCATCACCATGATCTTGCGTGTGCGTAGGAATTTTTTTGAAATTACTACGTTCCCCAACAGTGGCATCCGAGCCTGGTTTTATGCGTTGATGCTATGCACGAGTAGAACACAAGTGAGTTGTGGGCGATATAAGTCATACTGCTTACCAGCATGTCATACTTTGGTTCAGCGGTAATGTGAGATGAAGCTGCCCGGACCGACATTACGCGTACGCTTACGCGAGACTGGTTTCACCGTTGCGAGCACTCGTTGCTTAAAGGTGACTGGCGGGTGTCTGTCTCTCTCACTTTAGTTGAACCGAGTGTGGCTACGCCCGGTCCTTGCGAAGGTTAAAATAGCACCAACTTGACAAACTATCGTTGTGGTTTTGATGCGTAGGTAAGAACGGTTCTTTCTAAGCCCGTAGCAGCCACGTAAAACTTGCAACAACAAAGTAGAGGACGTCTAACTTGTTTTTGCAGGGCATGTTGTGATGTGATATGGTCAAGACATGATGTGATATATTTTTTTGTATGAGATGATCATGTTTTGTAACCGAGTTATCGGCAACTGGCAGGAGCCATATGGTTGTCGCTTTATTGTATGAGATGCAATCATCATGTCATAGTTTTACTTTATCACTAAGCGGTAGCGATAGTCGTAAAAGCAATTATTTGGCGAGACGACAAAGATACTACGATGCAGATCAAGGTGTCGAGCCGGTGACCATGGTGATCAAGCACGGTGCTTCGGAGATGGAGATCATAAGCACAAGATGATGATGGCCATATCATATCACTTATATTGATTGCATGTGATGTTAAACCTTTATGCATCTTATCTTGCTTTGTTTGGCGGTAGCATCATAAGATGATCCTTCACTAAATTATCAAAGTATAAGTGTTCTCCCTGAGTATGCACTGTTGCGAAAGTTCTTCGTGCTGAGAGACCACGTGATGATCGGGTGTGATAGGCTCTACGTTCAAATACAACGGGTGCAAAACAGTTGCACACGCGGAATACTCAGGTTAAACTAGACGAGCCTAGCATATAACTGATATGGCCTCAGAACACGGAGACCGAAAGGTCGAGCGTGAATCATATAGTAGATATGATCAACATATTGATGTTCACCGTTGAAACTACTCCATCTCACGTGATGATCAGACATGGTTTAGTTGATATGGATCACGTGATCACTTAGAGGATTAGAGGGATGTCTATCTAAGTGGGAGTTCTTAAGTAATTTGATTAATTGAACTTAAATTTATCATGAACTTAGTCCTGATAGTATTTTGCAAATTATGTTGTAGATCAATAGCTCGCATTGTTACTTCCCTATGTTTATTTTGATATGTTCCTAGAGAAAAGTTATGTTGAAAGATATTAGTAGCAATGATGTGGATTGGATCCATGATCTGAGGATTATCCTCATTGCTGCACAGAAGAATTATGTCCTTGATGCACCGCTAGGTGACAGACCTATTGCAGGAGCAGATGCAGACGTTATGAACGTTTGGCTAGCTCAATATGATGACTACTTGATAGTTTAGTGCACCATGCTTAACGGCTTAGAATCGGGACTTCAAAGACGTTTTGAACGTCATGGACCATATGAGATGTTCCAGGAGTTGAAGTTAATATTTCAAGCAAATACCCGAGTTGAGAGATATGAAGTCTCCAACAAGTTCTATAGCTAAAAGATGGAGGAGAATCACTCAACTAGTGAGCATGTGCTCAGATTGTCTGGGTACTACAATCGCTTGAATCAAGTGGGAGTTAATCTTCCAGATAAAATAGGGATTGACAGAATTCTCTAGTCACCATCACCAAGTTAGTAGAACTTCGTGATGAACTATAGTATGTAAGGGATGACGAAAGTAATTCCCGAGCTCTTCGCGATGCTGAAATCGACGAAGGTAGAAATCAAGAAAGAGCATCAAGTGTTGATGGTTAACAAGACCACTAGTTTCAAGAAAATGGCAAAGGGATAGAAGGGGAACTTCAAAAGAACGGCAAGCAAGTTGCTACTCAAGTGAAGAAGCCCAAGTCACAATGCTTGCAAGGCTTATAGTGATGTGCATTACCGAGTGGGCCCAGAGATACCTCTCTGATAATCGGAGTGACAAATCCTAATCTCGAAATACGCCAACCCAACAAGTACCTTTGGAGACACCTGTAGAGCACCTTTATAATCACCCATTTACGTTGTGACGTTTGGTAGCACACAAAGTGTTCCTCCGGTAAACGGGAGTTGCATAATCTCATAGTGATAGGAACATGTATGAGTCATGAAGAAAGCAATAGCAACATACGAAACGATCGGGTGCTAAGCTAACGGAATGGGTCAAGTCAATCACGTCATTCCCCTAATGAGGTGATCCCGTTAATCAAATGACAACTCATGTCTATGGCTAGGAAACATAACCATCTTTGATTAACGAGCTAGTCAAGTAGAGGTATACTAGTGACACTCTGTTTGTCTATGTATTCACACATGTATTATGTTTCCGGTTAATACAATTCTAGCATGAATAATAAACATTTATCATGATATAAGGAAATAAATAATACTTTATTATTGCCTCTAGGGCATATTTCCTTCAGTCTCCCACTTGCACTAGAGTCAATAATCTAGTTCACATCGCCATGTGATTTAACATCAATAATTCACATCACCATGTGATTAACACCCATAGTTCACATCGTCATGTGACCATCACCCAAAGGGTTTACTAGAGTCAGTAATCTAGTTCACATCGCTATGTGATTAACACCCAAAGAGTACTAAGGTATGATCATGTTTTGCTTGTGAGATAATTTTAGTCAACGGGTCTGTCACATTCAGATCCGTAAGTATTTTGCAAATTTCTATGTCTACAATGCTCTGCATGGAGCTACTCTAGCTAATTGCTCCCACTTTCAATATGTATCTAGACCGATACTTAGAGTTATCTAGATTAGTGTCAAAACTTGCATCGACGTAACCTTTTACGACGAGCCTTTTGTCACTTCCATAATCGAGAAACATATCCTTATTCCAGTAAGGATAATTTTGACCGCTGTCCAGTGATCTACTCCTAGATCACTATTGTACTCCCTTGCCAAAATCAGTGTAGGGTATACAATAGATCTGGTACACAGCATGGCATACTTTATAGAACCTATCGCCGAGGCATAGGGAATGACTTTCATTCTTTTTCTATCTTCTGCCGTGGTCGGGCTTTGAGTCTTACTCAATTTCACACCTTGTAACACAGGCAAGAACTCTTTCTTTGACTGTTCCATTTTGAACCACTTCAAAATCTTGTTAAGGTATGTACTCATTGAAAAACTTATCAAGCGTCTTCATCTATCTCTATAGATCTTGATGCTCAATATGTAAGCAGCTTCACCGAGGTCTTTCTTTGAAAACTCCTTTCAAACACTCCTTTATGCTTTGCAGAATAATTCTACATTATTTCCGATCAACAATATGTCATTCACATATACTTATCAGAAATGCTGTAGTGCTCCCACTCACTTTCTTGTAAATACAGGCTTCACCGCAAGTCTGTATAAAACTATATCCTTTGATCAACTTATCAAAGCGTATATTCCTACTCCGCGATGCTTGCACCAGTCCATAGATGGATCGCTGGAGCTTGCATATTTTGTTAGCACCTTTAGGATTGACAAAACCTTGTGGTTGCATCATATACAACTCTTCTTTAATAAATCCATTAGGGAATGCAGTTTTGTTTACCCATTTGCCATATTTCATAAAATGCGGCAATTGCTAACATGATTCAGACAGATTTAAGCATAGATACGAGTGAGAAACTCTCATCGTAGTCAACACCTTGAACTTGTCGAAAACCTTTTTGCGACAATTCTAGCTTTGTAGATAGTAACACTACTATCACTGTCTGTCTTCCTCTTGAAGATCCATTTAATCTCAATGGCTCGCCGATCATTGGGCAAGTCAATCAAAGTCCATACTTTGTTCTCATATATGGATCTCATCTCAGATTTCATGGCCTCAAGCCATTTTGCGGAATCTGGGCTCATCATCACTTCCTCATAGTTCGTAGGTTTGTCAGGGTCTAGTAACATAACCTCCAGAACAGGATTACCGTACCACTCTGGTGCGGATCTTACTCTGGTTTACCTACGAGGTTTGGTAGTAACTTGATCTGAAGTTACATGATCATCATCATTAACTTCCTCACTAATTGGTGTAGGAGTCACAGGAACAGATTTCTGTGATGAACTACTTTCCAATAAGGGAGCAGGTACAGTTACCTCATCAAGTTCTACTTTCCTCCCACTCACTTCTTTCGAGAGAAACTCCTTCTCTAGAAAGGATCCATTCTTAGCAACGAATGTCTTGCCTTCGGATCTGTGATAGAAGGTGTACCCAACTGTCTCCTTTGGGTATCCTATGAAGACACATTTCTCCGATTTGGGTTTGAGCTTATCAGGATGAAACCTTTTCACATAAGCATCGCAACCCCAAACTTTTAAGAAACGACAACTTTGGTTTCTTGCTAAACCTCAGTTCATAAGATGTCGTCTCAACGGATTTAGATGGTACCCTATTTAACGTGAATGCAGCTGTCTCTAATGCATAACCCCAAAACGATAGTGGTAGATCGGTAAGAAACATCATAGATTGCACTATATCCAATGAAGTACGGTTATGACGTTCGGACACACCATTATGCTGTGGTGTTCCAGGTGGCGTGAGTAGTGAAACAATTTCACATTGTTTTAACTGAAGGCCAAACTCGTAACTTAAATACTCTTCTCCACGATCAGATCGTAGAAACTTTATTTTCTTGTTACGATGATTTTCTGCTTCACTCTGAAATTATATGAACTTTCCAAATGTTTCAGACTCTTGTTTCATTAAGTAGATATACCCATATCTGCTCAAATCATCTGTGAAGGTCAGAAAATAATGATACCTGCTACGAGCCTCAATATTCATCGGGCCAGATACATCTGTATGTATGATTTCCAACAAATCTGTTGCTCTCTCCATAGTACCGGAGAACGGCGTTTTAGTCATCTTGCCCATGAGGCACGGTTCGCAAGCATCAAGTGATTCATAATCAAGTGATTCCAAAATCCCATCAGCATGGAGTTTCTTCATGCGCTTTACACCAATATGACCTAAACGGCAGTGCCACAAATAAGTTGCACTATCATTATTAACTTTGCATCTTTTGGCTTCAATATTATGAATACGTGTATCACTACGATCGAGATCCAACAAACCATTTTATTGGGTGTATGACCATAGAAGGTTTTATTCATGTAAACAGAACAACAATTATTCTTTTATTTAAATGAATAACCGTATTGCAACAAACATGATCAAATCATATTCATGCTCAACGCAAACACCAAATAATACTTATTTAGTTTCAACACTAATCCCGAAAGTATAGGGAGTGTGCGATGATGATCATATCAATCTTGGAACTACTTCCAACACACATCGTCACCTCGTCTTTTACTAGTCTCTGTTTATTCTGCAACTCCCGTTTCGAGTTACTACTCTTAGCAACTAAACCAGTATCAAATACCGAGGGGTTGCTATAAACACTAGTAAGTACACATCAATAACATGTATATCCAATATACCTTTGTTCACTTTGCCATCCTTCTTATCCACCAAATACTTGGGGCAGTTCCGCCTCCAGTGACCAGTCCCTTTGTAGTAGAAGCACTTAGTCTCAGGCTTAGGTACAGACTTGGGCTTCTTCACTTGAGTAACAACTTGCTTGCCGTTCTTTTTGAAGTTCCCCTTCTTCCCTTTGCCCTTTTCTTGAAACTAGTGGTCTCGTCAACCATCAACACTTGATGTTTTTCTTGATTTCTACCTTCGTCGATTTCAGCATCACGAAGAGCTCGGGAATTACTTTCGTCATCCCTCGCATACTATAGTTCATCACGAAGTTCTACTAACTTGGTGATGGTGACTAGAGAATTCTGTCAATCACTATTTTATCTGGAAGATAAACTCCCACTTGATTCAAGCGATTGTAGTACCCAGACAATCTGAGCACATGCTCACTAGTTGAGTGATTCTCCTCCATCTTTTAGCTATAGAACTTGTTGGAGACTTCATATCTCTCAACTCGGGTATTTGCTTGAAATATTAACTTCAACTCCTGGAACATCTCATATGGTCCATGACGTTCAAAACGTCTTTGAAGTCCCGATTCTAAGCCGTTAAGCATGGTGCACTAAACTATCAAGTAGTCATCATATTGAGCTAGCCAAACGTTCATAACGTCTGCATCTGCTCCTGCAATAGGTCTGTCACCTAGCGGTGCATCAAGGACATAATTCTTCTGTGCAGCAATGAGGATAATCCTCAGATCATGGATCCAATCCACATCATTGCTACTAATATCTTTCAACATAACTTTTCTCTAGGAAGATATCAAAATAAACATAGGGAAGTAACAACGCGAGCTATTGATCTACAACATAATTTGCAAAATACTATCAGGACTAAGTTCATGATAAATTTAAGTTCAATTAATCAAATTACTTAAGAACTCCCACTTAGATAGACATCCCTCTAATCCTCTAAGTGATCATGTCATCCATATCAACTAAACCATGTCCGATCATCACGTAGATGGAGTAGTTTCAACGGTTAACATCAATATGTTGATCATATCTACTATATGAATCACGCTCGACCTTTCGGTCTCCGTGTTCTGAGGCCATATCTGTTATATGCTAGGCTCGTCAAGTTTAACCTGAGTATTCCGCGTGTGCAACTGTTTTGCACCCGTTGTATTTGAACGTAGAGCCTATCACACCCGATCATCATGTGGTGTCTCAGCACGAAGAATTTTCGCAACGGTGCATACTCAGGGAGAACACTTATACTTTGATAATTTAGTGAAGGATCATCTTATAATGCTACCGTCAAACAAAGCAAGATAAGATGCATAAAGGATTAACATCACATGCAATCAATATAAGTGATATGATATGGCCATCATCATCTGGTGCTTGTGATCTCCATCTCCGAAGCACCGTGCTTGATCACCATCGTCACCGGCTCGACACTTTGATCTCCATCGTAGTATCGTTGTCGTCTCGCCAAATAATTGCTTTTACGACTATTGCTACCGCTTAGTGATAAAGTAAAACTATTACATGATGATTGCATCTCATATAATAAAGCGACAACCATATGGCTCCTGCCAGTTGCCGATAACTCGGTTACAAAACATGATCATCTCATACAACAAAATATATCACGTCATGTCTTGACCATATCACATCACAACATGCCCTGCAAATACAAGTTAGATGTCCTCTACTTTGTTGTTGGAAGTTTCACGTGGCTGCTACGGGCTTAGCAAGAACCGTTCTTACCTACGCATCAAAACCACAACTATAGTTTATCAAGTTGGTGCTGTTTTAACCTTCGCAAGGACCGGGCGTAGCCACACTCGGTTCAACTAAAGTGAGAGAGACAGACACCCGCCGGTCACCTTTAAGCAACGAGTGCTCGCAACGGTGAAACCAGTCTCGCGTAAGCGTACGCGTAATGTCGGTCCAGGCCGCTTCATCTCACAATACCGCTCAACCAAAGTATGACATGCTAGTAAGCAGTATGACTTATATCGCCCACAACTCACTTGTGTTCTACTCGTGCATAGCATCAACGCATAAAACCAGGCTTGGATGCCACTGTTGGGGAACGTAGTAATTTCAAAATACTTACGGATCTGAATGTGACAGACCCGTTGAACTAAAATTATCTCACAATCAAAACATGATCACACCTTAGTACTCTTTGGGTGTTAATCACATAGCGATGTGAACTAGATTATTGACTCTAGTAAACCCTTTGAGTGTTGGTCACATAGAGATGTGAACTATGGGTGTTAATCACATGGTGATGTGAATTATTGATGTTAAATCACATGGCGATGTGAACTAGATTATTGACTCTAGTGCAAGTGGGAGACTGAAGGAAATATGCCCTAGAGGCAATAATAAAGTATTATTTATTTCCTTATATCATGATAAATGTTTATTATTCATGCTAGAATTGTATTAACCGGAAACATAATACATGTGTGAATACATAGACAAACAGAGTGTCACTAGTATACCTCTACTTGACTAGCTCGTTAATCAAAGATGGTTATGTTTCCTAGCCATAGACATGAGTTGTCATTTGATTAACGGGATCACCTCATTAGGAGAATGATGTGATTGACTTGACCCATTCCGTTAGCTTAGCACCCGATCGTTTAGTATGTTGCTATTGCTTTCTTCATGACTCATACATGTTCCTATGACTATGAGATTATGCAACTCCCGTTTACCGGAGGAACACTTTCTGTGCTACCAAACGTCACAACGTAAATGGGTGATTATAAAGGTGCTCTACAGGTGTCTCCAAAGGTACTTGTTGGGTTGGCGTATTTCGAGATTAGGATTTGTCACTCCGATTATCGGAGAGGTATCTCTGGGCCCACTCGGTAATGCACATCACTATAAGCCTTGCAAGCATTGTGACTAATGAGTTAGTTGCGGGATGATGTGTTACGGAACGAGTAAAGAGACTTGCCGGTAACGAGATTGAACTAGGTATCGAGATACCGACGATCAAATCTCGGGCAAGTAACATACCGGTGACAAAGGGAACAACGTATGTTGTTATGCGGTCTGACCGATAAAGATCTTCGTAGAATATGTGGGAGCCAATATGGGCATCCAGGTCCCGCTATTGGTTATTGACCGGAGACGTGTCTCGGTCATGTCTACATAGTCTCGAACCCGTAGGGTCCGCACGCTTAACGTTACGATGACAGTTTTATTGAGTTTTGATGTACCGAAGGAGTTCGGAGTCCCGGATATGATCGGGGACATGACGAGGAGTCTCGAAATGGCCGAGACGTAAAGATCGATATATTGGACGAATATATTCGGACTTCGGAAAGGTTCCGAGTGATTCGGGTATTTTTCGGAGTACTGGAGAGTTACGGGAATTCTATTGGGCCTTAATGGGCCATACGGGAAAGGAGAAAAAGACCCGAAAGGGTGGCCGCACCCCTCCCCATGGGCTACTCCGAATTGGACTAGGGAGGGGGGGCGCCCCCTTCCTTCTTTCTCCTTCCCCCTTCCCTTCTTCTACTCCCACAAGGAAAGGAGGAGTCCTACTAGGACTCCCCCCTTTGGCCCGCCTCTCCCCTTGGCCGGCTGCCTCCCCCTTGCTCCTTTATATACGGGGGCAGGGGGCACCCCAGAGACACAACAATTGATCCTTGATATCTCTTAGTCGTGTGCGGTGCCCCCCTCCACCATATTAGACCTCGATAATACCGTTGCGGAGCTTAGGCGAAGCCCTGCGTCGGTGGAACATCATCATCGTCATCACGCCGTCGTGCTGACGAAACTCTCCCTCAACACTCGGCTGGATCGGAGTTCGAGGGACGTCATCGAGCTGAACGTGTGTAGAACTCGGAGGTGCCGTACGTTTGGTACTTGATCGGTCGGATCGTGAAGACGTACGACTACATCAACCGCGTTGTGATAATGCTTCCGCTTTCGGTCTACGAGGGTACGTGGACAACACTCTCCCCTCTCGTTGCTATGGATCACCATGATCTTGCGTGTATGTAGGAATTTTTTTGAAATTACTACGTTCCCCAACAGTGGCATCCGAGCCTGGTTTTATGCGTTGATGCTATGCACGAGTAGAACACAAGTGAGTTGTGGGCGATATAAGTCATACTGCTTACCAGCATGTCATACTTTGGTTCAGCGGTATAGTGAGATGAAGCGGCCCGAACCGACATTACGCGTACGCTTACGCGAGACTGGTTTCACCGTTGCGAGCACTCGTTGCTTAAAGGTGACTGGCGGGTGTCTGTCTCTCTCACTTTAGTTGAACCGAGTGTGGCTACGCCCGGTCCTTGCGAAGGTTAAAACAACACCAACTTGACAAACTATCGTTGTGGTTTTGATGCGTAGGTAAGAACGGTTCTTGCTAAGCCCGTAGCAGCCACGTAAAACTTGCAACAACAAAGTAGAGGACGTCTAACTTGTTTTTGCAGGGCATGTTGTGATGTGATATGGTCAAGACATGATATGATATAATTTGTTGTATGAGATGATCATGTTTTGTAACCGAGTTAGCGGCAACTGGCAGGAGCCATATGGTTGTCGTTTTATTGTATGCAATGCAATCGCCATGTAATGCTTTACTTTATCACTAAGCGGTAGCGATAGTCGTAGAAGCATAAGATTGACGAGACGACAACGATACTACGATGGAGATCAAGGTGTCGCGCCGGTGATGATGGTGATCATGACGGTGCTTCGAAGATGGGGAGATCACAAGCACGGTGCTTCGGAGATGGAGATCACAAGCACAAGATGATGATGGCCATATCATATCACTTATATTGATTGCATGTGATGTTAATCCTTTATGCATCTTATCTTGCTTTGTTTGACGGTAGCATTATAAGATGATCCTTCACTAAATTATCAAAGTATAAGTGTTCTCCCTGAGTATGCACCGTTGCGAAAGTTCTTCGTGCTGAGACACCACGTGATGATCGGGTGTGATAGGCTCTACGTTCAAATACAACGGGTGCAAAACAGTTGCACACGCGGAATACTCAGGTTAAACTTGACGAGCCTAGCATATAACAGATATGGCCTCGGAACACGGAGACCGAAAGGTCGAGCGTGAATCATATAGTAGATATGATCAACATAGTGATGTTCACCATTGAAACTACTCCATCTCACGTGATGATCGGACATGGTTTAGTTGATATGGATCACGTGATCACTTAGAGGATTAGAGGGATGAATATCTAAGTGGGAGTTCTTAAGTAATATGATTAATTGAACTTAAATTTATCATGAACTTAGTCCTGATAGTATTTTGCAAATTATGTTATAGATCAATAGCTCGCGTTGTTGCTTCCCTGTGTTTATTTTTGATATGTTCCTAGAGAAAAATTATGTTGAAAGATGTTAGTAGCAAAGATGCGGATTGGATCCGTGATCTGAGGATTATCCTCATTGCTGCACAAAAAAATTGTGTCCTTGATGCACCGCTAAGTGACAGACATGCTGCAGGAGCAACACCAGATGTTATGAACGTCTGGCAGAGCAAAGCTGATGACTACTCGATAGTTCAGTGTGCCATGCTTTACGGCTTAGAACCGGGTCTTCAACGATGTTTTGAACGTCATGGAGCATATGAGATGTTCCAGGAGTTGAAGTTAATATTTCAAGCAAATGCCCGAATTGAGAGATATGAAGTCTCCAATAAGTTCTTCAGCTGCAAGATGGAAGAGAATAGTTCTGTCAGTGAGCATATACTCAAAATGTCTGGGTATAACAATCAGTTGATTCAACTGGGAGTTAATCTTCCGGATGATAGCGTTATTGACAGAATTCTTCAATCACTGCCACCAAGCTACAAGAGCTTCGTGATGAACTATAATATGCAAGGGATGAGTAAGACAATTCCCGAGCTCTTCGCAATGCTAAAGGCTGCGGAGGTAGAAATCAAAAAGGAGCATCAAGTGTTGATGGTCAATAAGACCACCAGTTTCAAGAAAAAGGGTAAAGGGAAGAAGAAAGGGAACTTCAAGAAGAACAGCAAACAAGTTGCTGCTCAGGAGAAGAAACCCAAGTCTGGACCTAAACCTGAAACTGAGTGCTTCTACTGCAAGCAAACTGGTCACTGGAAGCGGAACTGCCCAACTATTTGGTGGATAAGAAAGATGGCAAAGTGAACAAATGTATATTGGATATACATGTTATTGATGTGTACTTTACTAGTGTTTATAGCAACACCTCGGTATTTGATACTGGTTCAGTTGCTAAAGTAGTAACTCGAAATGGGAGTTGCAGAATAAACAGAGACTAGTAAAAGGAGAGGTGACGATGTGTGTTGGAAGTAGTTCCAAGATTGATATGATCATCATCGCACACTACCTGTACTTTCGGGATTAGTGTTGAAACTAAATAAGTGTTATTTGGTGTTTGCGTTGAGCATGAATATGATATGATCATGTTTATTGCAATACAGTTATTCATTTGAGTTAGAGAACAATTGTTGTTCTGTTTACATGAATAAAAACCTTCTATGGTCATACACACCAACGAAAATGGTTTGTTGGATCTCGATCGTAGTGATACACATAATCATAATATTGAAGCCAAAAGATGCAAAGTTAATAATGATAGTGCAAATTATTTGTGGCACTGCCGTTTAGGTCATATTGGTGTAAAGCGCATGAAGAAACTCCATACTGATGGGATTTTGGAATCACTTGATTATGAATCACTTGATACTTGCGAACCGTGCCTCATGGGCAAGATGACTAAAACGCCGTTCTCCGGAACTATGGAGAGAGCAACAGATTTGTTGAAAATCATACATACAGATGTATGTGGTCCGATGAATATTGAGGCTCGTAGCAGGTATCATTATTTTCTGACCTTCACAGATGATTTGAGCAGATATGGGTATATCTACTTAATGAAACAGAAGTCTGAAACATTTCAAAACTTCATATAATTTCAGAGTGAAGCGAAAATCATCGTAACAAGAAAATAAAGTTTCTACGATTTGATCGTGGAGAAGAGTATTTTAGTTACGAGTTTGGCCTTCAGTTAAAACAATGTGAAATAGTTTCACTACTCATGCCACCTGGAACACCACGGTGTAATGGTGTGTTCGAACGTCGTAATCGTACTTTATTAGATATGGTGCGATATATGATGTATCTTACCGATCTACCACTATCGTTTTGGGGTTATGCATTAGAGACAGCTGCATTCACGTTAAATAGGGCACCGTCAAAATCCGTTGAGACGACGCCTTATGAACTGAGGTTTAGCAAGAAACCAAAGTTGTCGCTTCTTAAAATTTTTGGGTTGCGATGCTTATGTGAAAAAGTTTCATCCTGATAAGCTCAAACCCAAATCGGAGAAATGTGTCTTCATAGGATACCCAAAGGAGACAGTTGGGTACACCTTCTATCACAGATCCGAAGGCAAGACATTCATTGCTTAGTATGGATCCTTTCTAGAGAAGGAGTTTCTCTCGAAAGAAGTGAGTGGGAGGAAAGTAGAACTTGATGAGGTAACTGTACCTGCTCCCTTATTGGAAAGTAGTTCATCACAGAAATCTGTTCCTGTGACTCCTACACCAATTAGTGAGGAAGTTAATGATGATGATCATGTAACTTCAGATCAAGTTACTACCAAACCTCGTAGGTAAACCAGAGTAAGATCCGCACCAGAGTGGTACGGTAATCCTGTTTTGGAGGTTATGTTACTAGACCATGACGAACCTACGAACTATGAGGAAGCGATGATGAGCCCAGATTCCAGGAAATGGCTTGAGGCCATGAAATCTAAGATGAGATCCATGTATGAAGAACAAAGTATGGACTTTGGTTGACTTGCCCGATGATCGGCGAGCCATTGAGATTAAATGGATCTTCAAGAGGAAGACAGACGCTGATAGTAGTGTTACTATCTACAAAGCTAGAATTGTCGCTAAAGGTTTTCGACAAGTTCAAGGTGTTGACTACGATGAGAGAGTTTCTCACTCGTATCTATGCTTAAAGTCTGTGTGAATCATGTTAGCAATTGCCGCACTTTATGAAATCTGGCAAATGGATAAACAAAACTACATTCCTTAATGGATTTGTTAAAGAAGAGTTGTATATGATGCAACCAGGAGGTTTTGTCAATCCTAAAAGTGCTAACAAAATATGCAAGCTCCAGCGATCCATCTATGGATTGGTGCAAGCATCTCGGAGTTGGAATATACGCTTTGATAAGTTGATCAAAGGATATAGTTTTATACAGACTTGCGGTGAAGCCTGTATTTACAAGAAAGTGAGTGGAAGCACTACATCATTTCTGATAAGTATATGTGAATGACATATTGTTGATCGGAAATAATGTAGAATAATTCTGCAAAGCATAAATGAGTGTTTGAAAGAAGTTTTTCAAAGATAGACCTCGGTGAAGCTGCTTACATATTGAGCATCAAGATCTATAGAGATAGATGAAGACGCTTGATAAGTTTTTTCAATGAGTACATACCTTACCAAGATTTTGAAGTAGTTCAAAATAGAACAGTCAAAGAAAAGGTTCTTGCCTGTGTTACATGGTGTGAAATTGAGTAAGACTCAAAGCCCGACCACGGCAGAAGATAGAAAAAGAATGAAAGTCATTCCCTATGCCTCGGCCATAGGTTCTATAAAGTATGCCATACTGTGTACCAGATCTATTGTATACCCTACACTGATTTTGGCAAGGGAGTACAATAGTGATCTAGGAGTAGATCACTGGACAGCGGTCAAAATTATCCTTAGTGGAATAAGGATATGTTTCTCGATTATGGAAGTGACAAAACGTTCGTCGTAAAGGGTTACGTCGATGCAAGTTTTGACACTAAATCTAGATGACTCTAAGTCTAGGTCTAGATACATATTGAAAGTGGGAGCAATTAGCTAGAGTAGCTCCGTGCAGAGCATTGTAGACATAAAAATTTGCAAAATACTTACGTATCTGAATGTGACAGACCCGTTGACTAAAATTATCTCACAATCAAAACATGATCACACCTTAGTACTCTTTGGGTGTTAATCACATAGCGATGTGAACTAGATTATTGACTCTAGTAAACCCTTTGAGTGTTGGTCACATGACAATGTGAACTTTGGGTGTTAATCACATGGTGATGTGAATTATTGATGTTAAATCACATGGCGATGTGAACTAGATTATTGACTCTAGTGCAAGTGGGAGACTGAAGGAAATATGCCCTAGAGGCAATAATAAAGTATTATTTATTTCCTTATATCATGATAAATGTTTATTATTCATGCTAGAATTGTATTAACCGGAAACATAATACATGTGCGAATATATAGACAAACAGAGTGTCACTAGTATGCCTTTACTTGACTAGCTCGTTAATCAAAGATGGTTATGTTTCTTAGCCATAGACATAAGTTGTCATTTGATTAACGGGATCACCTCATTAGGAGAATGACGTGATTGACTTGACCCATTCCGTTAGCTTAGCACTCGATCGTTTAGTATGTTGCTATTGCTTTCTTCATGACTTATACATGTTCCTATGACTATGAGATTATGCAACTCCCGTTTACCGGAGGAACACTTTGTGTGCTACCAAACGTCACAACGTAAATGGGTGATTATAAAGGTGCTCTACAGGTGTCTCCAAAGGTACTTGTTGGGTTGGCGTATTTCGAGATTAGGATTTGTCACTCCAATTGTCGGAGAGGTATCTCTGGGCCCACTCGGTAATGCACATCACTATAAGCCTTGCAAGCATTGTGACTAATGAGTTAGTTGCGGGATGATGTGTTACGGAACGAGTAAAGAGACTTGCCGGTAACGAGATTGAACTAGGTATCGAGATACCGACGATCAAATCTCGGGCAACTAACATACCGGTGACAAAGGGAACAACGTATGTTGTTATGCGGTCTGACCGATAAAGATCTTCGTAGAATATGTGGGAGCCAATATGGGCATCCAGGTCCCGCTATTGGTTATTGACCGGAGACGTGTCTCGGTCATGTCTACATAGTTCTCGAACCCGTAGGGTCCGCACGCTTAACGTTACGATGACAGTTTTATTGAGTTTTGATGTACCGAAGGAGTTCGGAGTCCCGGATGAGATCGGGGATATGACGAGGAGTCTCGAAATGGTCAAGACGTAAAAATCGATATATTGGACGACTATATTCGGACTTCGGAAAGGTTCCGAGTGATTCGGGTATTTTTCGGAGTACCAGAGAGTTACGGGAATACGTATTGGGCCTTATTGGGCCATACGGGAAAGAAGGAAAAGGGCCTCAAGGGTGGCCGCACCCCTCCCCTTGGTCTGGTCCCAATTGGACTAGGGAAGTGGGGCGCCCCCTTCCTTCCTTCTCTTTTTCCCTTCCTCTTTTCCTATTCCATATGGGAGGTGGAATCCTACTAGGACTAGGGAGTCCTAGTAGGACTCCACACTTGGTGCGCCCCCTCCTAGGGCCGGCCTCCTCCTCCCTTGCTCCTTTATATACGGGGGCAGGGGGGCACCCCAGACACACAACAATTGATCCTTGAGATCTCTTAGCCGTGTGCGGTGCCCCCCTCCACCATATTACACCTCGATAATACCGTTGCGGAGCTTAGGCGAACCCCTGCGTCGGTGGAACATCATCATCGTCACCACGCAGTCGTGCTGACGAAACTCTCCCTCAACACTCGGCTGGATCGGAGTTCGAGGGACGTCATCGAGCTGAACGTGTGTAGAACTCGGAGGTGCCGTGCGTTCGGTACTTGATCGGTCGGATCGTGAAGACGTACGACTACATCAACCGCGTTGTGATAATGCTTCCGCTTTCGGTCTACGAGGGTACGTGGACAACACTCTCCCCTCTCGTTGCTATGCATCACCATGATCTTGCGTGTGCGTAGGAAATTTTTTGAAATTACTACGTTCCCCAACACCTTCCACAAGCTGCATGTGCTCAATGGCTGCGGCTTTCACAAATTAAACGAGGCTTTCATCACCCTGCTTCCCAAATCTCCGGATGCGGCCCCTCTTTCGGACTACCGCCCAATTAGCTTGATCCACCTCATCGCCAAGCTGTTCGCCAAGATCCTCTCTCTCCGGCTAGCCCCGCGTCTCCCCGAGATGATTTCTACTAATCAGAGCGCATTCATCGCTGGACGTAGTATCCATGACAACTACATGCTTGTCCAGCAGACGGCTCGAGAGCTTCACAACCTCCGCAACCCACGCGTGCTTCTGAAGCTCGACATCGCTTGTGCCTTCGACTCCGTCTCCTGGCCGTTCCTGATTGAGGTGCTGCAGCATATGGGTTTTGGGCACCGTTGGATCGACTGGGTGTGCATTCTCTTGGCCACCGCTAGCACGCGCGTTCTCATCAATGGGCCGCTTGGGCTGCCAGTGTTCTACTGCAAAGGGCTGCGTCAAGGCGACCCTGTCTCCCCAATGCTTTTCGTCATAGTCATTGACGTGCTGAATCACCTGTTCCGGCAGGCCATGGAGTTGGGCGTTATGAGTCGACTCACCGACAGGCACATGGCGTCCAGCCTGTCCCTATACGCTGACGACGTCGTTCTCTTCTGCCAGCCCGACGCTGCGGACCTCATGGCCGTCAACAGACTTCTTCAGATCTCCGGCGAGGCTTCCGGTTTGCGCACCAACTTGGCTAAGTGTTCTGCGCTACCGATTCAAAGCGCGCCTGCCCATCACACCGTCATCGCCAGCCACTTCCCTTGCCCGATCGTCGGCTTCCCAATAAGATACCTGGGCCTCCCCCTCTCCGTTCGCAAGATCTCGGCCTCGGCCCTGCAGCCCATCGTCGACAAGCTAGAAGAAAAGCTCTCTGCTTGGTGGGCCTTCATGCTCTCCCGTGGCGAGCGCCTGGCACTCATACGACACGTCTTCTCCGCCATGCAAACTCACATCCTTATTGCCATGGCGCTGCATTCATCGATTCTCCAACGGATCACTCGCCTCGTCCGCACCTTTCTCTGGCATGGCCGCAAGACGGCCAATGGCGGACACTGCCTTGCCAGCTGGGGCCAGGTCTGCCGTCCTATAGCCTATGGTGGCCTCGGCATCCCGGATCTTCAACGATATGGCCACACGCTCCAAGCCCGATGGCTTTGGCTTCGCAAGACTGACCCTTCTAGGCCATGGCAACATCTGCACATCCCCTGTGCGCCTGAGGTTCACTCGATCTTCAGGGCCTCAACGCGCTGGGAGCTTGGAGACGGCACCTCTTGTAGGTTCTGGGAAGATCATTGGCAGAATGGCAGCTCTATCTCCAAGGCTGCCCCCCTGATCCACGCGCTGATCCCTAGCAGACGCCACTGACAGAGGATCGTGCGTGATGGCCTGCTGCACTGGGCCTGGATCCGCGACATCCACGACAACCTGGGGCCCGAGGCTTTAGTCCAGTACGTGCTTCTGTGGGCCCAGCTTTGCGACTTCCAGCTCTCTGACGGCCCAGACCGCATCACATGGCGCTGGACCTCCTCTGGCATCTACTCTGCCAAGTCTTGCTACCAGGCGCTTTTCTCTGGATCGACCATTGAACCTGCATGGCGGCTTACCTGGAAGTCGTGGGCTCCTCTACGGGTCAAGATCTTCCTTTGGCTTGCCTACCAAGGTCGATGTTGGACGGCCGACAGATTGGCGCGCCGTGGCCTTCCGCATGCACCTCTCTGCCTATTGTGTGACCAAGAGCCTGAGACCATGCAACATCTGCTTGCTGGGTGCTCGTTTTCGCGACAAGTATGGCATGAGATCTTATCTTGGTGTCACGCCACTGCCACCCTCCCCAACCCGGATTGCGAGTTCCGCGAGTGGTTCTCCGCCTCCATTCATGGCTCCCCGACCGCCCTCCGCCGAGGGCTTGCCACCATCATCATCCTTACCACCTGGAGACTCTGGAAGCACCGCAATGATTGTGTGTTCAACGCCACCAACCCCTCTATCACCTGACTCTCCGACAGCATCAAGGAAGACGCCCGCGCTTGGGTGCGCGCCGGGGCCAAGGGGCTTGGCCAGCTCATCGACGAGACGTAGGGTGTTATGTTAGGGTCGCGCGGCACCCCTATGCTGCGCCATTGTTTTCTCGTTCACACCATCTCATTTGCGCTTGTGCTCATGAGATCACTCCTGTACCTATCACTCTTTTTCCTTCTATCAATGCAATGATACGCAAGCCTTTTGCGTATTCACACACAAAAAAAAAAGAAACGAATGACATTTACACATTGTCCACGTTGTTCATATACACATTTCAGTGACAGCACCAGCAAAACAGAGCACGGCCTCGCTCTCATACAAATTAAGGGGGAACGGCAAAACAACAGTTATCTGCTATTTCTCATATAGTACATGCTATATACACAAGATAAATAAACAAAGTCGGGGATGGGCTGATTGCTGCTGAACCAACAGTATGAGCCTCTTCTTGCATAACATGAACCTCTCCAAACCGTCATCACACATACAGTAGATCAGAAAACCCATCTGTATACTACATAAATACATGAGATAAATAAACAGAGCAGGGGACGGCCGTTTTTATGCATCCTCTAACTGTCTGGTGGCTGCTGAACCAAATGGCGCACCAACAGTTTGTGCATCTTCTTGCTTTTTGCCTGCCAGCACTATTTCAGACGTACCTCAACCGAAAAGATAGCTAAATGTGTCTATCATGTTCAACACAGAAAACTGTATCCATGATGACAGGGCCTATATATGTAGTACATGAGATCAATAAACAGAGCAGGGAATGAGCAACTACAAAAAAAACCGAGCACACATGCGCTGCAGATCTGAATGACCAAAACAAAAGTTCCATCATGCAAGGGAAGTAGTCATGGCACAAGGCACACTGTATCAAGTATGAAACCCAAAGTACTGCAATACATCACGCAACTAGGTACAGGAGTGAATGATATCAGTCACATGGTATCTAGGAGCATACAAGAGATCATAATAATAATCCGCAAAAACCAAATGTACGACATACTCCAGGAGAAGGTAACACGACAGCACGACAAAGCAAGATGCAAATTAGACACTACTTCCGGCAATTGTTCAGTTGATGAAGCTTGGAGAAGATAACCAACAACACGAATACAAAATCCACCATCAGTGATTGTGGCACCAGAGGACGGCAGGTGGTAGAGTGCGAGATGGCAATGCATGAGGCAATCAGCAGCAAAGAAGGAGACCGGCCAGTGAAGTAGGACACATATTTCAACTGTAAGATGAGCCGGTCTGAGGCACACTACACCTCATGACAGGTTGCTGCTGGAGGGCGCAGATCATGGGCCTGC
Organism: Triticum aestivum; assembly: GCF_018294505.1. NCBI lineage: Eukaryota > Viridiplantae > Streptophyta > Magnoliopsida > Poales > Poaceae > Triticum > Triticum aestivum. The sequence goes on from NC_057814.1 coordinate 5,989,226, forward strand.
TATCAATTTGAAGTAAACAAATTAATGGAATTTTGAAGTAAATGGAGTATTTGAAAGACAAAATAACGGAATGTAATGTTACGAAGGGATATATATCTTTGAGAGTGCAAAGGTGGCTGACAGGAGCTATTTACCTTTCCGTTTATTTGTATGTAGGAATCTAAATCACACTTTGTAAAAAGTACTTCCTGCGAATATGTGCAATCTTTGGCCAACTTTCTCCATCAGGTGCTCGGCAACTCTCCTTCAAGCGCTCGCAACAACCCCATACACTTATCTGATGGAGGGAGGCTGGCAGATCTGGTAAAGATGATATGTTGGGGCAGCGAAGAATGTCGAGCATCTTCAGATTGGAGAAGCACTTCAGATTTTTTGGAAGGGAAGTCATTTGACATTCCGAGAATCTCAGTCTCTGGACAGATGTAAAATTTGCGGATTCTTCAAATGAACCAAATGGTTCCTTGCATCTTAGAAAACAGAGAAATGATGGAACTGTGAAACCTTCAGCTGAGAGCATCTTGTTGAGTATCATGGGGCTGCTAATATAGAGTGAGCTCTGGACTCGAAACTGTGAGATACACTCAGGGATGAGTTTTGGAACATCAATCAAATGCACGTTGTGCAGTTGCAGGGAAGACAATCCTTCGAGCATACATAAATCTGGCAAGTGCTCCAGTTCGAATGATTTAACAGAGGTGACACTACCAACAGACAAGCAAGCGGTGCTTCTGCAATTGCCTATGAAAATTGTATCAATGTAAGGCCACTCAGTACAGAAGAAGTCAGCTGGAAGCACACACTTGACTATAACGACCGTCTTAAGGGATAATGGCAAACATTCTGCTCCACGTGCCAAGTCTAGAGAAGGGCAGGACATCAATCTAATAGTTGAAAGAGAGGTAGCAGCTCGTAAGCCCCCTAATAACCTGAGACACCAGCAATGCAAGATGCTCAAGCGGTCAAGTTTTTTCAAATGTTGGAGGACCTCTTCCGAAGGAAGTGTAGTTAAAGTCATAATGTTTCTTAATAACAACCTTTTCAGTGAAGCCAGGCCATCAAGGCAAACAGCTAAAGCTCCATCTGTAATGCTGCATGAAGAAAGTTCAAGTTCACAAAGACCTGATGGCGGAACCAGCAGCAGCGCCATGCTCCTTCCATATGTGACTCTTATCCTTTGCTCGTGACAGTATGTCCATGCCTTGATGATATCCTCTTTTGCCAGTACTTCATCTTTTTCTCCTTCTAGAGCACTTTCAAGATTTTGAACATGTGACACATCAGCATGTATCGATATCATCAGCTGCTTCAGAAATGAATGTTCCAGTGAGAGTACACTCTTGATATCTGATCCTGCATCCACCTCCCAGATTAAACCAAGCTGTGATGCCAAGTGGTCTGTACTCGTGATATTCTCTCTCTGCTCTTGATGTTCCAGCTCATCATTGGAAATAAATATAAGCAGTGGGCATTTTACTATTTCTAACTTTTGAAGGCCTAGCGGAAGACAAGGTAATGTCTTCAGGTTTGGCACATTGTAGAGGATAAGTGAAGAGCAATTCCTAAATAGTTCGGTATTGGATGGTATGCTTTGTAATGCAGTGCAATTAGCAAAGATTAAAGATTTCAAAAACTCAAAATGTGAAGCATCAAGTAACCAGCCAGGATATTTGGAAGATTTGTAACCGTCAATTACAAGAACCCCAAGTTGAGGCGGTGGCATGAGTCCTTCTAGAATCTCCAAATGTAAACTATTCTCTGCATTCGTGTTATTTTTGCAGCTCCAAACAAGTCGCAATCTGTCAAGATGACTTTTCTGATGCAGCTTCGATTCTAAGGCTTGATCCTTGCCAGTGACATTCTCAAGATTTGTTACATTTAAACAGCCTCGAATCTCGTTCATGTCCCTCAGTTGATGCAACTCATATCCTTTTTTCTTTTGCACAGCAAATACCTCAAATTGTTGAAGCGAAGTTAACTTGCCAATGTTTGGAATTTGATGCGGTGCTTCTTTGTATGACGTGTCTATTAAAGCATGATGCCAATCCACGCGCCGTTCAAGATGACGTAATTTCCATAAATTACAGAGTTTCTCAGGAAAACTCTCAACTTTGTCATTTAATAGAAGTAACTGCAAGTGGTAAAGAGTACACAATGATCTTGGCAATTCAGATATCAGTGTTCTGATGATGTTCAAATACCGAAGGTGCTTTAACTCACCAACAGATTCTGGCAACTTACTACTGCTGTAAGATGACAAATATAGTACGCGCAACTTCTTCAAATACTGTAGTACCTGATTAAAAATGTCACTTACATCATCCATTAGGGGGTCTATGCAGATAATGGTGCGTAAATGATGTAGCTTGCAGATACTATCCTTGTGTATCTTCATACTATCAACACAAACCGATAGGTGTCGAACAGTGGACGGTATTTCTGTCACCTTATCATCTTCCAATCTGAAGTAGTCCTCTTTGGAGAGTGATTCTGCCAGATCATGAAGGAGATCATGCATAACATAGTATGTGGGAGTATGTTCCATTTTCTTACCAAATTGCTGAAAGAACGAAACAGAGATCATCTCCTTGAAGCAGTCCCTCCCAGCATCTTCATTTCTCTTGTTTTGGTTGTACGAATCTAAAAGGCCCTCTGCCATCCAAAGATGAACCAACTCATCAATTAAATACTTGTGGCCTTTTGGAAACAAGCTGCAATAAAGGAAGCACCTCTGCAGAGATGGATCTAATTTCTCATAACTCCACAACAGAGCTCTCATGGGCTCACTTAATTTGCCAATCTTTATGTTAAGAGCATCCTTCCATGCAGTGATACATGTTTTCCCTTTCAATTGGGAACCCACAACTTTTGCTGCCAAAGGAGATTTTCCAAGCCTTTTAGCAATCTTCTCTGCAAAAGCTTCCAGCCTCTCACGCAACTGTGGATTTCTGATTTTTGGTCCAGAGAATGCGTGGAGTTTGAAGAGTGCCAAGAACTGAGCATCTCCTATGTTTTTCAGTGAACGCACTTCTTCACAGCAGAGAGCAGCTGGAAATGTATCCCGTCGAGAAGTTACCAAAACTTTGCTTCCTGACTGTTGGGAAACTAGTGGTGCTAACAGTTGGTCCCATTCCCTCTCACTGCCAGGTTCAAACCAAACATCATCCAACACAAGAAGGAATTTCCCTGAGTCTTGCAGTATGTCTGCCAACTTGCGCTGCAATGTATCAAGGTTGTCAATGCGTGGACATTCCCCCTGAGAGGCAGACTCGATGATCTCCCGTGTATGACGGCGTACATCAAGTTTGCGTGATATGCTTACCCACATTCTCACATCAAAATATTTTTTTACCCTCTTGCTATTGTAAACAAGTTGTGCCAAGGTGGACTTTCCGATGCCTCCAGGTCCAACAATAGCCAAACTCGAGTACATAGTTGTACTGGACTTGGTAGTAGTTGTTGTCTTGGTAAGACATTTTATCATATGGTTGCGATCCTTGTTACGACCAATCACTTTCAGAGGTGGTATTGATGTAGTTTCTGGAACAACTGATGGTATGGAGGAGCTCTCTACATTATAACCAACTGGTATGCAGAGCAGTTCACGGAAGTCCTTGGCTTTTGCCAGGGTATCCTTCAGTTCATTTAAGTGTTGAATTAGCTTTCTGTTCTCAGAGCTCAGATTGGACAGCCTATTCGACGCAGCACACAAAGGCTTCATAAAAGTGCTGCTGATGGAGGCATTGGCCGGTAAGGAATCCTTTCCCTTTGCTTGGCGCTTGAGAAGGTTGTATTCATGCTTGTCCAGCAAGTCTTCAGCCATATAGAAGCCTTCTTTGAGTTCCTGAAGCCATTTGTCCCACTTGGGCCTGTGGTTTCCCTTGTTTGCTGCTTCAATCACCAGCTCGAGTTGCGGCATGATAGTGGTCTCCAGTTCATGGAGCTCACACATCATATCCACTCCAAGGTACGTTGAAGCATTAGCAAGGAGCTTCTTCAAGGCTGGAGATGCGGCCACTTTTAGGCTAACACTAAAGGCAGCGCTAGCTAATGCCACTTCCATTGAGTTGTGGGGTTTTATTTTTTGGTCTGAATAAACTGAAGATAGAACTGGAATTGTTTCTTGACTCGGTGATGGATTAAAAATCTGTTGAAGCAGTAAATCACAAGATAAATTAGCCAGCTGCAACGGTGATATGAAAACAGAAACCTACTGGTAGATCACTAGACAATGGCAAATACTAAGAAAACTATTTTGAGAGTGCGGAATGACCTGAATATCGATAGATGAGCAACTGAAAGTGCTTCTGGATCAGAGGTAGAAATAACCAGTGAATATAACAATGGATGAACACCTGTTGGACTGAGAAATCACGAAATAGATTAGCCGGTTGCAACAACGAAGATAATAAACAGAACCCTACAGCCAGATTTGTAGAGGATAACAGATCAGAACATAGCGGTGAGCTTACACAGAAGCAGAGTTGTAGGGGCCGGCGCAGAGACTAGGCAAAGTTGCAGGAGACGCAGATAGTAGGAGCTAACAATGTTGTGTTGCAAGAGAATGAGAGACAGACATCCCAAAACAGCAGGTCAACAAGGCTATAGCAGATCTGATCCACCCACTTGCCCTTTTTTAAAGTTTAGCTAAATACATAATACTCATCATTGATATACCAGCCAGCTTTGAAACGAATGTACATACCAAAGAATAATCAATTACTTTTGTAGTTTCAACCAGCAAAGGTGGACAGTTGAGCTATCTGCGTGCACTAGGAAACATTTCTCGTTTCATATGGTATTTGCAGCCATAACATCTCTCCAAATCCGTGCGCTGTTTCTATGGTCTCCAATGTAGCCACACAGTCTGCAGTTGGTGAATACAACAAGAACCGGAGAGGGCATCTGACGAACTAGCGTGTGCTTCTCATTTTCTTCTTCTCCTAGCCCTTCCTTGTCTAGCATTTTTCTCTTACATGGGTCATGGGTTTGGTTGCCATCGACAAGCACCTATTGTATTGATCTCACTCTGACGATTGTGGACAATAACTTTCACATCATTCCTTGCTTTACCCACTGAATTACTGTCTTCATTGCAGGAAACAGGAAAGAATGTCTCTGTAAATCCAGCATATATAATTAAGATATCAGAAATTCCTTTACAGCGAGAATATGATATACCAGAAAGCAAATTTGGGTATCATTAATTGGTGGTATAAACTAAGCAGGGAGTATCCATCGATCTGACTACGCAATTAATTGGTGGGAAGTGGATCTTATCTATCACCTGGGAGAGATTCTAGCTAGTCAATGAGGCAATGGTCAAGCTGATCCAACTACTTGCCCTTTCTTTAAGTTTAGCTGACTGGACTTGCTAATAGACTAACTAGTAACCAATGTGGACACAGCCCACTAATCGATAATTAAAGTACAGAAAGTAGGCTAGACACATCTTTCATGTTATGAGAAATCACACACTGAAAGTACAGAAAGTATCTGTATCTGATTTTTCCTTCTTCAGACTGTCTTGCCTCTGGAAATACATCGATCCCTTCATCATACAGTAACAGTTCACATGGTTTCCCAAAGGCATCTCTCTTGTAGGCCAGCCTGATTCATCAAATTAACATTAGTCCGATAATCACCTAATGATTTATACTCAATGGTGTGTAGTATCCTAATACCTATTCTGTAAGAAAGGAGGAGTACAGTAGATCCTGACGTCGACTCTGAGGAGTCATTATCAATGCTGCTAGTGCGCACAATTATAAATAATCAGAGGCAAATACCAAGAAAGAGACATAAACAAATGCAGATATGAATGCCACTAACTTCTTTTGGGCCACACTAGTAGAAAAGAGGGCTTTGATTCAGGCCGGGTCAGCCCATTAATCCCGGTTCAGTCCAGAACCGGGACCAATGGGAGCACTGGTCCCGGTTCGTGAGGCCAGGGGCCTGCCGGGCCTCGTGGGGGCATTGGTCCCGGTTCGTCAGGCCCCTTTGGTCCCGGTTGGTGGGACGAACCGGGACCAATGGGCCTCGCTCCTGGCCCACCACCATTGGTTCCGGTTGGTGGCTTGAACCGGGATCACAGGCTGCCTTTTAGTCCCGGTTCATGCCACGAACCGGGACCAATGAGGTGCCTATATATACCCCTCGCCCGCGAGCAGAGCACTCCAGTGCTCTGTTTTTCTCTGGCCGGCGAGGGGAGGGCTTTGTGGTGCTCTAGCTCACCTCCTATGCACATGAGGTGTTCGATGAAATGCCCGAGCCACACTAGTTAAGCTTTCTCCTCTCGAAGCTCGACCTCAAAGCTCCATTTTCCTCGAGATTTGTCTAGGTTTAGCGGCCCGTCACGTCCCATTCCCGTCTTCACCGCCGTCGATCCCCCGCGCCGATCTCATCGCCGCCACCACCGTGGTGAGCCTCTTGTTCTTATCTTCTTTCTGAAAGAAAAAATTTCTTACTTTAGATAGATACTTGTCTAATTTTTTTACTATTTTATTGCTTGTTATTATATAGTGCGATGGTTTTGGTATCCGCCCCCGTCGGCCCTCGTCCTGTCTATGATTCGGATGTGGTATATATTATCTTTATAACTATTGGTTCATTTATTGTTTATGAAAATTATGCCGACCAACGTGACATAGATTTTATTTATCTAGGAGGTATGTGAACCGGAAATTCCAACCGACCCTATTGTCGAGAGATTAAATTTAGTTGAAGAAGAAAACAATTTCTTGAAGAAAAAAATAAAAAAAATTGAGGAGGAGAAGATGATATTGGAGTTGCATGTTGCGGATGTCGTCGATGATCACAAGATCAAGATGGATGCAATGCGCTTGAAGATTAGAAAGATTAGAAAATATGCCATTCATACCGAGGCTTGGTATCATTATGCCGTTGGATCAATTGTTACCTTGGTTGCGATTATGATCGCATTTGTTTTCGCATTGAAATGTTTTACATAGTTTCAATGTATGGTTTAATTAATTAGATGCTCTGGAGAGCTATATGTTGTTAGATGAGAACTATGTATGTACTTTGGTTTTAATGTGATGATGAACTTCTATTAATTTGGTCACTTAATTATCTATTCATGATGTTCTGTAATGGTTTTTGACACACTTAATTATACATAATGCACGTAGATGAACCGGCAATGGATGTACAGTGACAGACACACCTCCGAGTACATTAAGGGCGTGCATGATTTTCTCGAAGTGGCTGAGGCAAACAAGCAGAATGGTTTTGTGTGTTGTCCATGTCCTAAATGTGGGAATACAAAGTCTTACTCTGACCGGAAAATCCTTCACACCCACCTGCTTTACAAGGATTTCATGCCACACTATAATGTTTGGACGAGGCACGGAGAAATAGGGGTTATGATGGAAGACGGCAAAGAAGAAGAGGACGATGACAACTATGTGCCCCCGAATACGGTGATGCTGCAACGGGGGAAGTTACTGCAGACGATGTGCCCAATGATGCTGCAACGGGGGAAGCTGCTGCAGATCAAGAGGAACCAATGCCCGATGATGATGATCTCCGCCGGGTCATTGTCGATGCAAGGACGCAATGCGAAAGTCAAAAGGAGAAGCTGAAGTTCGATCGCATGTTAGAGGATCACAAAAAAGGGTTGTACCCAATTGCAAAGATGGCAACACAAAGCTCGGTACCGTACTGGAATTGCTGCAGCGGAAGGCAGAGAATGCTGTGCCTGACAAAGGATTTGAGAAGCTATTGAAAATATTGAAGAAGAAGCTTTCAAAGGATAACGAATTGCCCGACAGTACATACGCAACAAAGAAGGTCGTATGCCCTCTAGGATTGGAGGTGCAGAAGATACATGCATGCCCTAATGATTGCATCCTCTACCGCGGTGCGTACAAGGATCTGAACGCATGCCCGGTATGCGGTGCATTGCGGTATAAGATCAGACAAGATGACCCTGGTGATGTTGACGGCGAGCCCCCCAGGAAGAGGGTTCCTGCGAAGGTGATGTGGTATGCTCCTATAATACCACGGTTGAAATGTCTGTTCAGAAACGAAGAGCATGCCAAGTTGATGCGATGGCACAGTGAGGACCGTAAGAAAGACGGGAAGTTGAGAGCACCCGCTGACGGGTCGCAGTGGAGAAAAATCGAGAGAAAGTACTGGGATGAGTTTGCAGGTGACCCAAGGAACGTATGGTTTGGTTTAAGCGCGGATTGCATTAATCCTTTCGGGGAGCAGAGCAGCAATCACAACACCTGGCCCGTGACTCTATGTATGTATAACCTTCCTCCTTGGATGTGCATGAAGCGGAAGTTCATTATGATGCCAGTTCTCATCCAAGGCCCTAAGCAACCCGGCAACGACATTGATGTGTACCTAAGGCCATTAGTTGAAGAACTCCTAGGACCTCGGCTGGCAGCATGGAATGAATTACTCCTCCGTCTGGAGGTTATTCAGCTGCTGGATGAACCGGACATATTTCGATGGAAGTTGCATCAGAATGGCATGTTTTCAGTCAAGTCCATGTATGATGCTCTCGTTCATAATGAGGTTCCGGTTGACAACATAAAATTGTGGAAGCTCAAAATACCTCTAAGAGTGAAGATTTTTATCTGGTTTCTTAATAGAGGGGTCATATTAACTAGGGATAATTTGGCATGGTGCAACTGGCAAGGAAGCAAAAAACGTGTCTTCTGTCAGCACGACGAGTCTATTAAACACTTATTTTTTGAGTGCAAGTTTGCTCGGTCTGTGTGGGCTGCTGTTCAAATAGCTTCAAATCTTTACCCACCACGTAGTGCACGAAATATATCCGGCAATTGGTTGAGGGGTATTCAAAAACAATTTTCTGCACACATTCTAGTGGGGGCAGCTGCCTTATGTTGGGCATTGTGGCTTACCAGGAATGATGTAGTGTTTAACAATAAAAGTGTTTCATCTCCTATGCAGGTTATCCATGTATGCTCGCGATGACTCCGTACTTGGTCTATCCTGCAGAGGCCGGAGGACAGGGACCTTTTTATGATGGTGTCTACACGGCTGGAGCGTACAGGCAGGCAGGTTTTTTACCCCCATGGATGGCAGTGTGATCTCCAGATAGGATCTGCCACGTCCTAGACTGGCTTATGTTTTTTTCCTTAACTATTTTTTTGCTTTTTCGGACTTGTGGACTTGTTGGCTGTGTGCATCTGGTTATGCAGAGACCGGGCTTTCTTACGATGCGAATGTATCACCTTGATATTTCAATTCAATGAAATGCCCTTTATAAAAAAAATCATTAAATTCCACATGATGTGGGATACGTCTTTGGTCAAAAGACTGACCAAACCAAACGTGGTGGCCAGGACCTCTAGACAGAGAAAATTTAGCTAGGCTATGTGCTTCATGGTTGATAGCACGACTTTCGAAAGAAAATTTGCAATAAAAAGAAGAAGCTTTAAGGTTGATCTCGCCTTTTTTTAGTTTCGTTAGGCTTTTGTTGGTGGGATTAGATTTCTTTTGAGACGATATCATGCCTTTTTTTTCATGTCGTTTACTGCTCTCAGAAAACAATCAGTGGTGAAAACCAGCCTCCTAGTTTGAGAAAACAGACAACTACGGAGTACTAGTTATTAACAAATTTAGAAAGTTCATATATTAGAAAAAAGAAATGTTCCTTTATATTAAAAATGTTCATGAATTTTTGGAATGTTATAGAATTGGAATATGTTTGCGTATTTTTTCAAGATATTCATTAATTAAAAAAATAAAAAAATATTTATTATTATTTTTAGAAATATATAATAGTTTTATAAATATTCTTGAATTTAAAAATGGCATGAATTTTAACACAATTGTCAAATGTTCAGAAATTTGAAAATAAAATCATATCTTAAAAATGTTTTTGAATATGAAATATTAACAAATTTACAGTAATGTATACAACTTTAAAAATTATTGAAAAATATTCAGGCTCACCACGCCAAAAATGGGCTAGGCTGCCACTGGTTCAAACTGAGATGCCATCAAAATTGTCCGTATTAGCCAGTAATCCCAGCATGGTGCGTGCCTTCCGAACCGTAACGAAGCGCCGAAATTGGCTCACAACTCAAGCTCCTGTCCACCTCTTCTTCCAACAGAAGGAAGAATTCATTCTTCAGGTAATTCGGGATTACCTAGCTGCAGTCTTGATAGCATTAACGCATCCATGTTGTGCAGTTAGTTTCCAGCTGCCATCATCCATTTCAATGGTAGCACCAGCAAAACAGAGCACTCATAAAAGGGGAAACAGCAGACCAACAGTACACTGGTGCTCACCAGCAAAACAGAGCACTCATAAACAGCAGACCAACAGTTATCTGCTAACAGGCTCAGCCATGCCATAAACTGGTGCTCATGTAGTATATATCAAGTAACGAGGACTTCCCAAACCGTCGACCAATATAGATCAGACAACATATGTATGAAATTCAGGTGCTTGTTCAGAATACATGCGATGAATAAACAGAGTAGGGAGTGGTCATTTTTACATACCTCTAACCAGCCAGCCAGTCGCCACTGAACCAAATGGGGCACCAGCAGTATGAAAATCTTCTTACCTTTTTGCCGGTCAGCATTAATCCAGACGTGCCTCAGTCAAAAACAGAAATCTGTAGATCTGAAGCAGCAGGCTTTCTATCCATATATGCAAGTGCTCATTCATACCACATAAGGTAAACAAACAGAGGCAACTAGAAAGCCCTTCTAGAGCGCATGCCCTGCAGATCTGAAGCGGTAGGCTTTCTGGAGCAAGAAAAGTTTTGTCATGCAAGAAAAATGGTCATGGCACATGGCAAACTTTGCCAGGAATGAAACCAGAGTACTCCAAATACATAACCATTACTCATTACGGTAGTGAGTGGTAAAAGAGATCTTCAGTTACATGGCGTGTGACAGCACACAAGAGATAAAAGATTGCAATCCAGTACAAACCAAAAATACAACATACTCCAGGATACTGTGGCAGAACAGGACCATGATAACAAGATGCATATTAGACACTAGTTTGGGCAATTGTCCAGTTAATGGATAATAGCCTGAAGAAAAACATAACCAACAACACGATTGCAAAAACCATCGTCAGTGATTGTGGCATCAGAGGACAGTAGGTGGTAGAGCGCGAGAGGGCAATAAATGAGCCAATCAGCAAAGCAGGAGGACTATCCAAGGGGATCTGAACCGGCCGGTGAAGTAGGAGACAGAGTTGAACTGTACGACGAGCCAGCCTGGAGTGCTCCACCTTGTAACAGGTTGCTGGAGCCTGGAGCGAACACACCACTTGGTTGAATTTCCTTTATGGCCTGCTATAAAGTAGAAGTAAACAAATGAAGAAAACTTTGACAGAAAGGGCGTATTTGAAAGATAGAAAATTAAACAAAATGCATATGTATAAGGAAAGGCTACATATATCTTTGAGAGTGCAAAAGTGGATCTAAGTTACCTTTCTGTTCATTTGCAGGTGGGAATTTGAATAACACTTCATCTAATGTTCTTCCAGCGGATATGCGCGATCTTTGGCCAACTTTCTCCATCAGGTGCTCGGCAGCTCTCCTTCAACAGCTCACTACAATCCCATATGCATATCTGCTGGAGGGACGACGGCAGATCCGGTAAACATGACAAGTTGCGGCAGCAAGTGATCAAGAGATTCCTCAGATTGGGGAAGCGCTTCAGATTTGTTGGCAGGGAATTCATTAGACAGTCACCGAATGCCAGGGTCCTGACAGATGTGAAATTTACGGATTCGTCTAATGAAACCAATGGTTCCTTGCATTTGTCAAGAGAGAGATGGTGGAACCGTGGAACCTTCAGCTGAGAGCATGTTGTTGAGTAGTGCAGAGCTGCTAACTTGGAGTATGTGGTTGACTCGAAACTGTGAGATACACTCAGGGATGAGCTTCGGAACATCAACCAAATGTACCAAATCAAATTCCTGGCTAGACAATCCTTCAAGCGTACATAAATCTGGCAAGTGATACAGAATGAGTGCACGAACAGAGGTGAGGCTACCAATAGACAAGCTTGCGGGGCTTCTGCAATTGTTTATGCTAATATAGTTCACTTGTGGCCAGTCAGTACAAAGGAAGTCAGCTGCAAGGACGCAGTTGTATATACTGAGGCTCCCAAGGGATAATGGGAAGCATTCTGCTCCGCGTGCCAACTCTAAACAAGGGCAGGATCCCAGTCCAACTTCTGAAAGGGAGGTAGCAGCTCGTAAGCCCCCTAATGACCTGAGACACCAGCTATCTCCGATGAATAAAGAGTCAAGTTTTGTCAAATGTTGGAGGATCTCTTCTGAAGGAAGTGTAGTTAAAGTCATAATCTCCACCAAGACCAATCTTTTGAGTGATGCCAGGCCATCAAGGCAAACAGCTAAAGCTCCATCTGTAATACTGCATGAAGAAAGTTCAAGTTCACAAAGTCCTGATGGTGGAACCAGCGGCAGCCCAATGCTCCTTCCATAGATGAGTCTCATCCTCTGCTCGTGACACAATATACATGCCATGATGACATCCTCTTTTACCAATACTTCATCTTTCTCTATTTCTACAGCATTTTCAAGTTTTTGAACATGTGCCACATCTACATGCATAAATATCATCAATTGCTTTAGAAATGAATGTTCCTGTGAGAGTAGTCTCCTAATATCTGATCCTAAATCTAACTCCCAGATTAAACCAAGTCGTGATGCCAAGTGGTTTGTCCTCATGAAATTCTCTCTCTTATCATCATGTTCCAACGCATCGTTGGAAATAAATACAAGCAGTGGGCATTTGTGTACTAGTAACGTTTTAAGGCATAGTGGAAAACAAGGTAATGTCTTTAGGTTTGGCACATCTCGGAGGACAAGTGAAGAGCAATTCCTATATAGTTCAATATTGAATGGTAGTCTTTGCAAAGCACTGCAATTAACAAAGCTCAAAGATTCCAAATTCTCAAAATACGAACCATCAAGTAACCAGCCTGGGTATTTTGAAGATTTGTAACCTTCAATTTCAAGATTCTCAAGTTGAGGCGGTGGCATCAGGCCTTCTAGAATCTCAAAATGTAAACTATCCTCTGAATTCGTTTTATTCTTGGAACCCCAGACAAGTCGCAAGCTGCCAAGATGAATTTTCTGATGCAACTTTGATTCTAAAGCTTGATCCTTCCCAGTGCCATTCTCAATATTTGTGACACATAAACTGCCACGAATCTGGTACATGTCCCCCAGCTGTTGCAACTCATATCCATTTTTATTTTGTACAGAAAATTCCTTGAGTTGTTGAAGTGAAGTTAGCATGCCAATGTTAGGAATTTGAGGCAGTGCTTCTTCGCTTGACGTGTATATTGTATCATCATGACATTCAAGATGTCGTAACTTTCTTAAATCACACAGCTTCTCAGGCAAACTCTCAACTTTGTGACTAAAAAGAAGTAACTGCAAGTGGTAAAGAGTACACAGTGATCTTGGCAATTCAGAAATCAGTGTTCTGATGATGTTCAAATACCGAAGGTGCTTCAACTTACCAACAGATTCGGGCAACTTACTACTGCTGTAAGATGTCAAATATAGTACACGCAACTTCTTCAAATTTTGTAGTATCTGATTAAAAATGTCACTTACATCATCCATCAGCGGGTCTATGCACATTATAGTGCGTAAATGATGTAGCTTGCAGATACTTTGCTTGTGTTGCATCATACTACCAACACAAACAGATAGATGTCGAACAGTGGATGGAATTTTCATCACCTTATCATCTTCCAACCTGAAGTAGTCTTCCTTGGAGAGTGATTCTGCCAGATCATGAAGGAGATCGTGCATAACATAGCATTTCTCATAAAATGGTTGAAAGAACGAAACAGAGATCATCTCCTTGAAATAATCTCTCGCAATATCTTCAACTCTCTTGTTTTGATTGCATGAATCTACGAGGCCCTCAGCCATCCAAAGATGAACCAGCTCATCAATGACATACTTGTGGCCTTTTGGAAACAAGCTGCAGTATAGGAAGCACCTCTGCAGATGTGGATTTAACTTATCATAACTCCACAACAAAGCTCTCATGGGCTCACTTAATTTGTCAACCAGTATGGTAAGAGCATCCTTCCATGCCGTGATATTTGTTTCCCCTTTCAACTGGGAACCCACAACTTTTGCCGCCAAAGGAGATTGTCCAAGCCTTTTAGCAATCTTCTCTGCAAAATCTTCCAACCTCTTGCGCAACTGCGGATTTCTGATTTCTGGCCCCGAGAATGCATGGTGTTTGAAGAGTGCCAAGAACTGAGCATCTTCCATGTTTTCTAGAGGACACACGTCTTCACAACAAAGAGCAGTGGGAAATGAATTCTGTCGAGAGGTTACCAAAACTTTGCTTCCCGTCTTTTGGGAAACTAGAGGAGCTAACAATTGGTCCCATTCCCTCTGATTGACAGGTTCAAACCAAACATCATCCAACACAAGTAGGAATTTCCCTGATTCTTGCAGTATGTCTGTCAATTTGCGCTGCAGAGTATCGAGGTTATCAATTCGTGGGCATTCCCCCCCGAGAGGCCGACTCAATGATCTCTCGTGTATGACGGCGAACATCAAGTTTGCGTGAGATGCTTACCCACATTGTCACATCAAAATATTCTTTTACCCTCTTGTCATTGTAAACAAGCTGTGCCAAGGTGGACTTTCCCATGCCTCCAGCTCCAACAATGGCCAAACCCGAGTACATAGCAACACTAGACTCAGTAGTAATAGTAGTTGTCTTGGTAAGAAGATTTATTATACAATCGCGATCATTATCACGACCAATTACTTTTAAAGGTGGAAGTGATGTGGTCTCAGGAACAACAACTGATGTTTTGGTGGGGCTTGCTACATTATAACCAGCTGGTACGCAGAGCAGTTGACGGAAGTCCTTCGCTTTCGCCAGGGTGGTCTTCAGTTCATTCAGATGTTGAATTAGCTTTCTGTTATCAGAGCTCAGATTGGACAGCCTGCTTGATGCAGCACGCAGAGGCTTCATCAAAGTGTTGCTGATGGAGGAGGAATTTGCCAGCAAGTAATCCTTCCCCTTTGCTTGGCGCTTGAGGAGGTTATACTCATGCTCGTCCAGCAAGTCTTCAGCTAGGTAGAAGCCTTCTTTGAGTTCCTGAAGCCATTTGTCCAACTTGAGCCTGTGGTTTCCCTTATCTGCTGCTTCAATCAACAGTTCGAATTGCGGCAAGATAGTGGTCTCCAGTTCATGGAGCTCACGCGCCATATCGACTCCAAGGTACGTTGAAGCATTAGAAAGGAGCTTCCTTAAGGCCGGCGATGCAGCCAATTTTAAGCTTACGCTTAAGGCAGCACTAGCTAATGCCACTTCCATCGGATTATAGGGTTTATTTTTTTGGGGTGTATAGGCCTAGGGAGAGAGTTGTGTTTGTTTTGTGGATGAAGAGATCTTGGGTGTAGAAAGACAAATTATGGGAAACAGATAAAAGAACAGACTTCTCCTAAGCAGACTTGTCCTTTTCTAAGGTGAGGGTCACCAGGCTGGAAGATAGTTAAGGGGTGTTTAAGGAGGAAAACAAGAGAACAGATATTAAATGATGGAACACCTAGCTAGTATGAAGATGAACAAGCACACAATTGAATTTTCCACTCTCTTTTCCGGGGTTTTTTAGTGTGGAATGGCCTGAATATAGTAAAATACTAGGATTCGAATTACTTCTGGAAGCACTGATGGATAAAATCCTGTTGAAGTAGGAAACCAAAGAGTTAAATTAGTAAACTGAAAAAAGAAACCCGCTGGCAGATCAGATCTATAGATGATGGCAAAAGGTAAGAATACTATTTTGAGTGTGGAAACTAACCTGAATAAATAATAGAAGAGCAATGAAAGTGCTTCTGGATCGGAGGTAGAAACAACCAGTGAATATAGCAAGCGGTGAACGCCTGTTGGAGTGGGAAATCATAAGATAGATTAGCCGGTTGCAACAAGGAAGATAGATAATACCGTAGTAAAAAGCCAGATTTGTAGAGGAAAACAGAGGAGATTAGTGGTGAGCTTACCCGGACGAACAAGTGAGAAGCAGCGTTGTAGGCCCTGGCACAGCGATGAGGCAAGGCTGCAGGAGAGGCAGGTAGTAATCATGTCCTTCAAGGGAATGAGAGAAGGCAAAAAATCCCAAGCAAGCAGCTCAACAAGGCAATAATAGAGAAACCTAACTATATCATGTATCCGGTTGAATTCTGCGGTTCCACAATGATTTGCCAATCCCTGTCTGACATTTCAATCCTATCCTACCAGCTTAATGCCTACGTAGCCTTCTCCTGTCCGCACACTGTGCTCCGCGGGATCCGTCATTTCCGGTGGCCACCGTCTCCATCCGGTTGGCCTCCCCTTGACTGGGTTTTCCTGGTGGCGAGTTGGGCACGCCGTTGTCTTTTGCAAATGGGAAAACGACTGATTTCCCATCTTCCTTCACAGCAAAAGTGGCTCCAGAAGCCCAAACAATAGGCTGAACTTTACAAAGCAAATGAATGAATGGTTCATTTTTTTAATTTCATGTTGCTTCCAGGAAGCTCACTGGAGCTCATCCGTCTTTCTTTCGGTCAAACAAAAAAATAAGCATACTGTAAGAACTAATGGATTCTTTGCACACTAAGCATACTGCATACATACACATACATGGAAAGAAAATACTAGAAGGAAATTAACAGAATGATGGTCAGCAGGCAATTCAGATTCAGAATTAAATTACTGCTGTGGCGGACTGAGCTTCGCCGAATTTGGAGAATCGCAGTGAAACTAAAGCTATTGTGGACTGAGGTTCAGTAATTTTGCTGCCCTGGGTCAAATTGAAGGGGAGGAGACGCGCAAGAAAAAAGAAGTACACCTTGTTCGCTGTGGGGAACAGCTCGGCTCACGCGGTGACCGCGCTCGCACAGGCTCAAATGGTGGCCCGCTGTGGCAACCTCTACGACCACCAGCAGCTCCAGGCGCCGCAGCCGCCGGAGGCCACCCAGCATGAGCGCCGGCGAGGACTGCATCCCGACGACCACCATCGTCGATTGGGGGCGCAGATGAGAACGGCGCGTAGATTGCCTGGCGGCGCTGGCTCAGAACGCTGTCGGAGGTCGGTGGGGAACAAGAGAGAGAGAGAGGAGTTGCCGCCGGTGCGGATTTGCGGCGGAGACGCCGGAGAATGGGAGAGTAACCGGTGCGTGAGTGGGCTAAGCCCAAGTGGATGGCCCAACCTGTTGTGTCCCTTCGTATTTCCAGAAAAAAGTTTCTCTATTTTAAAAAAAAAAGGCAATGAGTGTACCTCTGACCTCTCTCTCCTCTCCTTTTTTCTGAGATGTCCTCTCCTCTCTCTCTCTCTCTCACGTGCATTTTGTCGAGCACCTCGTGTGCATTCTTTTCTCGCAGACATGATTGATACGAGGTGGATCCAAAGCAGCGGTTTCACATGCGGGGTGGAGTGGTGCAGCGGAGCGGCAGCTCTAGAGCACATTGGTGTTAGGTCGAATTGAAGAGAGGGAGGCAAGAAAAGCAGTGATGATGGTTCAAATGGGCGCTCTATTTTTTCTTCAGGCTAATGACCTCAAAATAATTTTTTCTCTTTCTTTCTTTTCATATTTTCTGGATGCTCACCTGCCACATGTGCCATACGGTACCTGGAAATCTTTTCTTACCCCTCTCAGTTGTAGTACTAATAACTCAAAATTAGCTTGTTCGACATATTTTGACCATAAATTAATCTAATAATATGTCGGTTATGTATGTCACATAAACTTGATACCATTGGATTCTCGTATTCAAAAATTTATTGTGATTTCATAATTATCAATACTCCCTCCGTCCGGAAATACTTGTCAGAGAAATGAATATATCCATTTTTACGGATGGAGGGAGTACAATATTATCCAAAGCATTTGCAATCAAAAATTTGAAGTTGAACGGTCAAAGCAGGCACTGTATTTTGCAATTGAGAGGCCGGAGAATATTGTCAGAGGCAGAGACACAAATTGCACTGACAATATTCATGCAGTAACCAATGGATGCAAAATGCCACCAAATTTCACGCACTTGGGTCCGAAATTGAAGCAGCAGCAAGATATGACTAACTTAAAAAGAGGCCTGGAGATGACAAGATCACAAGAACCACATCATTTGTGCAGCAAAAGTCATCATTATATACATACTATGAAAACCAAAGAGCTGAATTTTGATGACAAGAATCTGAGAAGCAACTAGATTGCGACATAGAGTAGCACTTTGAATTTTAGCGCTCCGAATCAGAGTAGCGCTTCTTTCAGGCTTAAAAGTAAAGACAATACAACTTGAGGGAGAATGGATACTCCATATTATAGAAACAAATACATGTATACTGGACAAACATATAATAATGTATGAGAAATGGAAATGCTGACTTCAGAATCACCCCAAAGCCACAAACAGGCCACAGGATAACAACTGGCAACCGCAGGGCCGTAAAGATGATCGTAACGCTTCATTGCTCGCCTGGATTAAGCGGTTGCTCAAAATTCATGGACAGCCATATGAGCCTCACTTGCTCTCTTTATGGCGTTCAATTCCTTGACTACGTCGTTTATCTTCATTCTGTGCCTTGGGGAATCCTCGCAGCAAGCTAGGCCAAGCTTAAAAATAGGATACAAGAACATATCTACGATACGCTGCGTGTCTCCGCTGTGGGTTGCACTAGCATCCAATATGTTCAGTAGCTTATCAGGATAGGCCACCCCAGGGGCGGAGCTGGAGCTAATCTTACCCTGATGCACCACTTAACCATGGGAAAAAATTTCAAGCCTGGATGCTGTGTTTCATAGCTTGTAATACGGATTACTAAACATAATAGAAGTCTATTTATAAAAACAAAATACAACAGTCAAACTGCTTAATATAATGCTAAACAAATGACAAAATTATTTGAAAAGGTCTAGCATTCTCAAATTAAAACACATCATCACATATCAAGGTTCATTAACCTAAAATATAAAAACTGGAATCAAATTTTCAAGTAGAACATAATAAAATGCCCAAATCAAAGTACTTAAATTTGCTAAAATTTTAAAAACTACCTTTAGTATAATCTAGTCCTCCAAGCCATGAAATACCCAACCACGTGATCATTGATGACATTTTCCGTTTCTTCTTTCTCCACATAACAAATAGCATCATCACTTAATACTCTATCAATCTCCCTTTGCCGGGATCACATTGAATCTCCTCCTCCCAATTCATAATAAGGAATAAAATAAGGTTTAATCCACTAGCCATAATTTCACACATACAATTGTCGCAACCTAAAAAATATTTAGGACAAACAACACAGAAAAGAGTTAAATTCGAACCAAGAGATGCCTGTAATCCAGACAAAATAAATAAATAAAAATAAAAGCACATTGCTATGTGAGGAAGAGAAATTTACGACGCGGCACGTGGTCGCTGCAGTATTAAGCGTCAGGCAAGGCGGCCGCTGCTGCGCGTACGTTCGGATCGATTAGGAACAGATCCGTGCTGCCGGCTGCTTCAGATCGTTAGGACTAGATGCTGCAGCGCGTACGTTCGGATCTATCAGGAACGGATCCGTGCTGTCTTGAATCTTTCGGAACTGATCGATTTGAATCTGATTGATCGTATCGTCGCCGCGCTCGGGACAGAACACAGAACATGAGATGAGGAGATGGGATTTGTTTGTTTTTTCGAGTGGAAGACGCGGGATGAATAGCTGGCTTCGTGCGTGCACTTTTTTTTTTGTTTCAGAGAAAGGCTTCGTGCGTGCGTCAAGGCAAGGCCTGCGAGCGTGTATACGTGAGACGTGGGCAGCTGGTTCAAAGGGGGTCCTCTAGCACTCTTGCTGGCCCACCCTGATGCACCGGGCCAAATACCTGATATTTAGCACTAATTTTTTTTCGGACCCTGTAGCCTGTGCCACAGGCTCAGCTCAAAGAGCTCCGCCCCTGGGCCACCCTGACATATTTGACAAGGGTTATCACACCATCCATGAAATTGTCGGTTGGCCTCCTTCCAGTAAATATTTCTAATAGCAACACCCCGTAGCTAAATACGTCACCTTCTGTGGAGGGTTCAGATCCCGAGCCATACTCTGACAAACATGTAAACAAAGATGTTACTGGCCACGTAATGGGTAGACACAAAGTTGGCATATTTCAGTTCTATTTAGCTTGTCAAGTGAAATCTGCCAAGTTGACATTTGGCATATTTCAGTTCTATTTAGCTTGCCAAGTGACATCTGCCAATTTGATATTGAATTAGATAATATGATGATAAATATTCCTAGGTGAATTTAAAATGTTTCTCACCTGGTGCGACGTATCCAATTGTGCCTTTAATTACAAGTGAGCTGCTTTCAGTTCCACCACCACTGTGCATGCATTCATCGGTATGCATTATCTTTGCTAGACCAAAGTCGGTGACGTGTGCAACAAAGTCATCATCCAGAAGGATGTTGCATGGTTTGATATCACAGTGAACTATGGATGGCTCAATTTGATGGTGAAGATATTCTAATGCCTCTGCAACATCAAGAGCAATGCACAGCCTTTCCATCAAACTTAGCCTTCTAAAGTTCCGGCTGGTACTCATGGAGCTTGGATGCACCCACTCATCTAAATTTCCGTTGCAGATAAACTCTAAGACAAGTGCCTTGAACTCATCACCATTACGGTCCAAACTGCTACACACAGTGATCACTTTGACAAGTTTACGTTGTCGAATCTTCCTTAGGGCCTCACACTCTCTCAAGAAGCTTCTATTAGCTCCTCGTTTGCCAAGATTGAGAACCTTGATTGCTACAGTACATAAACTCTCATCGAGATTTAGAGTTCCAATGTACACATTGCCGAAACTTCCAGAACCAATCAAATTTGTCGGTGAGAATGACTCTGTTGCTGCATCTATCTCAGCATAGGATATCCTCTCATGCATCTCCTGGTGAAATCCAACTCCTTGATCAAGAACATTGTTCGGTTTGATTCTTGTCTTCATTAAGTAGCATCCAGTTAGAGAGCACATGAAGAAGATCAAAGTTCCAACCATGCAAAAGAGTATGAGCCGACGCCGATGCTGCCCAGCCTGGTTAGAACCTATATATGGGCATGAAGGGAGTTGCAAGGATGGGGGACCTCCGCATAGCATGCTATTGCCAGGGAGCAACAATACAGTAGCATTGTGAAAGATCCCTGCATTTGGCACGTGACCAGATAGGTTGTTGAAAGAGAGGTTTAGATATATTAGGAGCTCAAAACTCTGGGGGAACTCAGGAATGGGTCCTGCTAAGTTATTATCAGAAAGATCCAACTCTTCGAGGCCTCTCAAGGAAGAAAAACCTTTCGAATTGATAGGTTTCCTTGAAAATTTAGAAAATTCAGTTGGACGCAACTGCTGAGAGTGTCTGGGATTTCACCAGAGAGCTTGTTCATTGATAGGTCGATTGCGCTAAGGCTGTTCAACTTTCCTATCTGTGTTGGAATGGAGCCACTTAGAGCATTGTTGGAGAGGTTGAGAAGTACAGTAAGAGAGGGAATCATGAGTATCTCCTGTGGGATTTCCCCCCTCAAGGAGTTAGCGGAAAGATCCAGAGATATAATTGTGAGAGTGCCAAGGCTTGCTGGAATGTTGCCATCTAGAAAGTTATTAGATAGAGAGAGGTTGCTCAACCGTGTGATATTGCCTAAAGATTGTGGAATCTGCCCATAGAATCTATTATGGGATAGGTCGAGATACTGGAGGCTAGGAATCTGGCCAATATCCAGAGGCAAGGTGCCTGTGAAAAGGCTATCTGCAACGCTGAACCTTGTAAGTTTTTTAAACTTCCCTAACCCTACAGGTATGGACCCAGTTATTTTGTTTCTACCAAGTGCAATCGAATTGAGCTCTGTAGATAGGTTGGCAATAGAAACTGGCACAACCCCTTCAAGGTTGTTTTGTTCAAGGTCTAGTACTTCCAGGTTGCTACAGTTGGTTAAGGATGTGAGGAAATCCCAATCCCTAGGCTCTGTGGTTTGAAGGAAATTGTGCCCTAACGAAAATCCCCGGATATGACCATGGATGCCAATGTCCCGTGGAATCAGACCATTATACTGATTTCCGCCAAGAACCAAAACTTCAAGTGTCGATGCATTTGACAGGGAGCCTGGTATTGGTCCTGTAAATTGGTTCGCAGATGTGAACAAAAACATTAGCTTGGGAAGCTTAAGGCCAATATCAAGCGGCAAAGATCCTGAAAACTGGTTGAAGCCGATGCTGAAGTATAAGATGGAGGAAATATTGAACATGGATGGAGGAAAAGGGCCTTCCAGTTTGTTATCCATGATATCAAACGTAAAAAGATTTGCCATCTTACCTAGAGCTGGAGAGATATGGCCAGTGAAACCGTTATGGGCTAATCCTACAAGTGTCAGTGATGTCAGGTTGCCGAGCCAACTCGGGATTTGGCCATGGAATTGGTTTTTGCGCATACTAAGCTTCGTGAGGGCTGTGAGGTTGGAGAATGACATGGGAATATCACCAATCAGATTGTTATCGGAAACATTGAGAAATTTGAGCTTTGATAGGAGACCCAGAGAAGCAGGCATGGAACCAGAGAGGTTGTTCCCCCTCAACTCCAAGGTATGAAGTGTTGTACAACCACTGAGGCTGCCTGGGATCTCACCTTTCAATTTGTTGTCTGAAAGACTGAGGATGCGAAGGTGGGTCAGGTTACCGAGCTGCGGGGAGATGCTGCCGACAAGGCCCAAGGCAAGCAGACGTATGGCAGTGACATGGCCTGGGTGCCGGCGGTTGCTGCAGGCCACGCCCATCCACTCACAGTAATTAGGCAATGGCGCCGTTCTCGTGCCGTTGATGACAGGGTCCCAAGACCAAGAGGACAGTGCCCGTGTAGGGTCACTGGTTATGAGGGACTTGAATGATAGGAGCACAGAGAGATTGGCGCTGTGGTTGCTAGTTTGATTGTTGGTGGATTGAGAGGAGCTGGATGCGAGAAAAAGGAGGGTATGAGCGAGAAGATGGACCATGAAAAGCTGTTGTATCTTCATGGTTGAGCAAGCTAGGAGGTGGAATGGTAGGTCCTTAATTATTGTATTGTGCTCTCCTCTCCATGTGTGCAGGTCGTTAAATAGGCGATAATGCTTATCACTCTCCAGGCTCGGCCAATGAAAATATTTTTGACAAAAAGCAGCAGCGTTGCTTTCATTCATAAAGAGAAGGAAAATATTGGACGCTGGCAACCACTTATTTATGATTTTTTTCTCTCCGGAAGAACAAATTGTTTATCCACCTCTTGGTCTTGGGACAGATAACTCATGGGGATATTATACCCATCTCACTAGTTGCAGTGCGTATCACATAGTGTTTATTTTTTGCGGGTGTATCACATAGTGGTTTTAACTCGAATGTTTCTTTTAATAGGTGGTTGAGCGAGGAGGTGGATGTGACTACTATATTCTTGCCCTTCCCATGTGTATGTCCAAGTAGTTGAATAATTAAGATGGAGGTGGCCTTAATTTTGAATTTTATTAATGGCCAATATAAAAAAAACAAGTGATTGTGAGAGTTATGTCATGTGCGGCATGTATTTAAAGTAAAGACATAATTTCAAACGTTGAAATATTCCAATGATGTTACAGTGTAATAGCAATACGATAGATGTTTGGAGAGAAAAAAAGGCCATATATTTGGTTTACACACGGAGCAAATCAGGTCAATCCGAAAGTGATTAATACCTCTATCATGAGTGGAAGAAAAGAGTGAAAATGACTAGTGCAATGTCCTGTGACATGTAGGTAAAGGTGTGACATAATTTCAAACATTGAAATATTCCAATGATGTTACAGGAAATGGCAATAAATTGGATGTAGAGAAAAGCAGGTTAATGTGGAATTTTATGTTCATGTGGCACAATCACAAAAAGTTACCTAAGATTGAAAACCCGTGAATCAGAAAAGTCACTCCTATAAATCGGAACATAAGGATCGTGAAGGAAACGCCATGGTTACTGAAGGACGGAGATCAGAATTGGATGTAGACTTGTCCCGTGTAGGCTTTCCTCTCCTTCCATTAGATTGGCTGATTTCCCATTAAAGCCAGTAAGACTATACATGATTCCTCAAGCTTGCAATCTCTGGAATTAAAGCAGGAACTCGTGAAAAAGAATCTCAAAGACACTTACAGGCTACGAAACTTACAACAACCAAAACTAAGGCAAAGAAAAACAGATGGAATTTGTGCTAGCTAACTACCCCCTCCGTCCCAAAATAAGTGACTCAATTTTGGGACGGAGGGAGTACGAAGGAAAAGAAAGAGCAAAATGGTCAGCACTAGGCCTAGCAGGAAGGGACAACTTCCGCTATTCTTCTGCTCTGGCTAGCTTCCATTGCTCTGCCTCTAGCAATGTCTTGCAGCCAGGACACAATTGATCGGAATGCAGAGAAAGTTGAAAACAAATTAGATGTGGATTGTAGTGTTTCCCCTCCTTCTATAAGACTGGCCGATTCCCCATGGAAGCCAGTAGGCCTAACCGATTCATCAAGCAGTAAGTCACAATGGCGGAGACATTGTTATGTAGGTGCAAATTTTCAACATAAGAAAGCAGCAAACCAAAGGAAAAATAAGTTGATTTCGTTAAGAATCGTAACAGAAAAGATAGGTGAAGTGAACAATGACAGAAAGTCAGAAAAAAGTCAGGTCCACAATAACAATCATGACTGCAGAAGTTCCTTTAAAAGGCACATCAACGGGCATAAACAAGAAGAATAAAACTCAGCAAGCGAGGAAGCAAATTTGGATATCCTCGGTATAAATAAATAAATCATTGGTGCAAGTAAGGAGATTAAATTCATCCAGTATTGGTACTGTAGAAAAGCCTTGCCCATGAACACACCCGAAAAGACAATCCACATAAATGGGATACTGGACATCCTGAATAGCAACTCAACATAGTGAAACCTTCTGATTACAGTCCAAGTCATACACTAGCTAGGGTTGCATCAGGATTTGTACATTTGCAGTTCCTACTGCTCTGTTGAGCCAAACAAGCAAGAGATAGCTAATTAAGAAAGTGCTTAGTCACCAACCAAATTGGCCATTTCACTACACTTGGGGTTAAGAAAGGGCACTTAATCACTGAACTTCACCTCATGTCGACAAAAGGGACCGAAGAAGGGAGGGGGGTTGAGGGATGGCGAGGGCTATTGCGTATCGGTAGAAGGAGTAATAAAAATTACATCCATGTCCGTAGATCACGTACCGAGGATTACAAGCACTGAAGCGAGCCGAAGGCGCACCGTAGTCATCGTCACTCCATCATCATAGCGGGGCAAACCTTATTGTAGTAGACAATTAAGAATCGTCATGTTAAGGCCTCAAGGGACCAGCACACCAGAACAACAACCATCGGAGACGAACAAAGACAAGATCCAAAACAGATTCACGAAAGACAAACATCAATCAAATTCCGTGACATCCGTTGGAGGCACACCTCCACACGTCCTCCAATGATACTATACGCACCACCGAGACAGGGGCTAGTGCGGAGAACTTTTATATTTCATTTTCAGGGAGCCACTGCCGCCTCGTCTTCCTGAACAGGACACAAGCCCTAAACAAAACTAAAAATAACAGAGAAGGAGCCCTCCCACCAGTAAGGGTTGGGGTACACCACGCCTCCATGGTCCTAAAGCCACAGAAGACGAGGCAGATCGATGCCGCCGCCGTTGGAAGGCAGGGAAACCATAGCGTGAGAGTCGCTTGTGGAAGGAGTTGGCCACATAAACATTCAATGTAAGAAAGGAAAGGTTTGCCTTGTTATGAATTGAGTAGGTTAATATAGATATCATTCGGTTTAATGTTTATCAAGAACAACAATGTTAGATTTGAACTAACTCTCAAAGGTTAATTACCCCCTCCGTCCCATAATATAAGAACGCTCTTATATTATGGGACGGAGGGAGTATAACAAATTAATTTGACTCTTGGTCACATCGCATTCAGTGCAAAAGCAAACGGTTTGCCTTGTTGGAATAGAGTAGATTAATTATGGGCCTCATGCATCGCAAGCAAAGCAAAGTAAGTAAGGCCAATACCAGAATTGCATCCATGCACCGATATATGGACATCTTGCAAACAAGAAGAATGAGTTTTGCTAGGCTGCCCTCCTTTTCTCCGAAGCCACATCGACCATCAGACATGCCTAGCCTGTCCACTTTGCGTATACATGCCGATGAGATCATGATCGGATCACACAAGTATCACAGGTATATATATCGGTTCATGATAGTTAGGTTCCTAGTTAGGCCTTGTTTCATCGGAGCTCCTATTCCCGCGTCCAATGGGAAATAGACACTATCGTGCAGTTTGGGCGGGCACACGAGCGCTGGGTGCGATCCTCTCTTGTTGGTTCACTCACTCCTCTCCGCTTCCCTTTTTTCCTCGGTCGTTCGCTATTCCGAGAAAATCATTGGTAGCAAAAACAAACAACCTCCTAGTATGAAAAAAAGACGGCTACTGGTTATTAATAAGAGTTTCAAAAAGTTTGTACTTAGAATTTTTTAATGAATTCTAAAAATTTGTTAAAGTTTTAAAAAATATCATGATAGGGAAAGTGTTTAGATTTAAAAAACATTAATTTCAAAAATGTTAAAAAATCGATAAAATATTTTAGAATATTGTTCACAATTTTTTTAAACATCATGTATCTTAGAATTGTTTGTGAATTTAAAAATATTCAAAAATGTATATAAACTTTTAAGCATGGCAAATCTGATTCCTAGGACGGTAAATTATGTAGTCACTAGCATCGCAGTTTCCTTCAGCAAGCATAGTTAATCCTTGCCATGCTCAGTTTTTTGCCAGGATTTGTCATGCATGATGAAGGAAATGGGTGTGCTCGCGACAACATGGTAGGATTTCAGATTCGCGGCAACACAATCCTGTTTAGGAAATATATGCTTGATAGTTTGATTCCTAGTTAGGCCTTGTTTGATCGGAGCTCCTATTCCCGCGTTCAGCGGGAAATAGTAACTATATCGCACCCTTTGGCCGGCCCATGAGAGCTAGGTGTGGTCCTATCATGTTTGCTTGCTCACTCCTCTCCTGCTTTTTATCCCCTACCATTCGCAATTCTAAGAAAAAAAATCTGTAGAGAAAACCAACAGCCTCTGGGTTTTATAAAAATGGAACACTATTGGTTTAAAAAGTGATTTAAAAAATTCGTACATTAGAAAAGTGTTCACGGAATTTAAAAATGTTCATGTTTAAAAACTGTCATGATTGGGGAGATGTTCCGAATTTAGAAAATAATGATGAATTTGGAAAATGTTCGAGAGTTCCATAAAATATTCATAAATTATTAAAACTATTTGTGAATTTTTAAAAATCTTCACGAATTTGATAAATATTTTAAAATATACATAATCTTCATGTGTTTTCAAAAACGATTTGCAGATTTGAAAAATGTTCACTTTTTTTTGAAACGTCAGGTATCTTTAAAATCTTTTTAAATTTAAAAATATTGACAAATTTGGAATAATGAATAAAAATTATAAGTACTTTATTTGGGTATTTGAAAAATATTCAAGGTGACGACAGCTAAAATGGGCAAGATCCACCACAGTTCCAAACTGAGATACCATCAAGATGGTATGTCAATTAAGATGCGGAGCAGATTGTCACCACACCAAAAGAGAAACCAGCAGTTGTTCGCTCCATTTCTCCTTTTCCTTTTTGGGCTGCAAAACAACCTGTCCGGATTAGCCAGTAGTAATAGAGAGAGCATTTCCCCTCAAAAAATAGAGAGAGCATTCGTCAGATCTTTGTAATTCGAGATTACCTTGCAGTCTTCATACCATTGGCCATGTACTCGTCTGCACTTTTCCTAGGACATCCATCACCGTCTTCTGTGACAATTGTCCAGATTTTTCTTAAAATGGAAAACGGGGAGAATTCAGTGGCAGGATAAATTAAGGTGTTGCATGGAACCAAGAGGCACCAAGATTAGCTACAGTCTTCATAGCAATAACCACACATGCCTGGAATGAGTGAGACCTGGAGCCCATCATCCAGGTTCTGCAGTTTGTTTCCCATCTGCCATCAGCCAATCATCCATCACAATTGCTCCCCAGCCGATCCTCATTTTTCATGCACATTTCCACTGATTGCACCAGCAAAACAGAGCACGGCAAACAGTATAAGCCTGGTCGCCCCTTTTCTTTTTGCTAGTCCGCATTAATTCAGACGCGCCTCATTAAGAAGCAGCGGGTTTTCTAGCTATATATGAAGGTCCTCATTCGTTGTACATGAGATAAATAAACAGAGCAGGGAATGAGCAACTGGAAAAATAATCACATCACATGCCCTGAAGATCTCAAGCAGGAGGCTTTCTATCTACTATACCAACAAAAGTTCCATCGTGCAAGGGAAATAGCCATGGCACATGGCAAAAGACAAATATTTAAGAACGGAGGGAGTACAATCCATGCACACAAAGTACTACATACGCAAGGATAGGCTGGCAGAACAGGGCAACAATAATGGGATGCAAATTAGAAAATACTTTCGGCAATGAATAATAGCATGAACAAAATGACAACTGGCAACGCAAGTACATAGTCTACGTTTAGTGACGGTGGCAGCAGAGGACAGGAGGTGGTGTACGAGAGGGCAATGCATGAGGCAGATCGCGAAGCAGGAGACCGACCGAGGGAATCAGCACCGGCCAGTGAAGTAGGAGACACCGTTGAACTGTAAGATGAGCTCCACCTCATAGCAGGTTGCTGTAGAGCACTCGCCAGTCTGCAGTTAATTTGAAGTAAACAAATGAAGGGAGCAATGGAGTATTCGAAAGATTGTTAAAAACAAATACGGCTATATATCTTTGAGAGTGCAAAGGTGGCCGACGGGAGCTAACCTACCTCCCCGTTTATCTGTAGGTGGGAATCCAAATCACACACTATCTAAATTCCTTCCAGCGGATATGAGCAATCTTTGGCCAACTTTCTCCATCAGGTGCTCGGCAGTTCTCCTTCAAGAGCTCAGAACAAGCCAATACGCGTATGTGTTGGAGGGAGGATGGCAGATCTGGTAAAGATGATATGTTGAGGCAGCGCTGGATGTGAAGATTCTTCAGATTGGAGAAGCATTTCAGATTTGTTGGCAGGGAAATCATCCGACAACCAAAGAATGTCAGGCTCTGGACATATGTGAAATTTGCGGATTCTTCCAACGAAATAACTGGCTCCTCGCAGTTTATAAGAGAGAGGGTTTTTGGAACTGTGAAACCTTCAGCCGAGAGCATGTTGTTGAGTATTACAGGACTGCTAACTCCGAGTGAATTCTGGACTCGAAACTGTGAGATACACTCCGGGGTGAGTTTCGGAACATCATACAAATGTACACTTTCAAGTTGCAGGGAAGACAATCCTTGGAGCGTGCATAAATCTGGCAAGCTAAACTGTGAGAATGATTTAACAGAGGTTAAATTACCAACAGACATGCAAGCGGTGCTTCTGCAATATCTTATTTCAATAGCATTAATGTGTGGCCAGTCAGCACAAAGGAAGTCAGCTCCAAGCACACAATTCCATATACATAGACTCTCAAGAGATAATGGCAAACATTCTGCTCCACATGCCAACGCTGAAGAAGGGCAGAACATCAATCTCACATGAGAAAGAGAGGTAGCAGCTCGTAAGCCCCCTAATGACCTGAGACGCCAGCAACATTTGATGACCAAGCTGCCAAGTTTTGTCAAATGCTGGAGGACCTCTTCTGAAGGAAGTGTAGTTAAAGTCATAATTTCTTCTAAGGACAACCTTTCCAGAGAAGCCAAGCCATCAAGGCAAATAGCTAAAGCTCCATCTGTAATACTGCATGAAGAAAGAGAAAGTTGACGAAGTCCTGATGGTAGAACCAGCGGGAGCCCAATGCTCCTTCCATAGACGAGTCTAATCCTCTGTTCGTGACAATATATACATGCCTTGATGATATCCTCTTTTACCAATACTTCATCTTCCTCTCTTTCTAGAGAACTTTCAAGGTTTTCAACATGTGATACATCAGCACGCATCAGTATCTTCAGCTGCTTGGGAAATGAATATTCCGATGAGAGCACCAACTTAATATATGATCCTGAATCCACCTCCCAGATTAAACTAAGTTGGGATGCCAAGTGGTCTGTCCTCATGATATTCTCTCTCTGATCATGATTCTCCAACTCATCGTTGGAAATGAATACAAGAAGTGGGCATTTTTTTTACTTCTAACACTTCAAGGCCTAGTGGAAGAAGAGGTAATGTCTTCAGGTTTGGCACATTGCAGAGGACAAGTGAAGAACAATTCTCAAATAGCTCAATATTGGATGGTAGGCTTTGTAATGCGCTGCAATTACAAAAGCATAAAGATTTCAAATTCTCAAAATATGAAGCATCAAGTAACCAGTCTGGATGTTTTGAAGATTTGTAACCATCAATTTGAATACACCTGAGTTGAGGCGGTGGCATCAGGCCCTCTAGAATCTCCAAATGTAAACTATATGCATTCACGTTATTCTTGTAACTCCAGACAAGATGCAAATCCCAAATATGTTTTTTCTGGTGCAGTTTCGATTCTTGCGCTTCATCCTTCCCAGCAACATTCTCAAGGTTATATACACTAAATTGGCCATGAATCTCGTTCATGTCCCTCAACTGTTGCAACTCATATCCCTTTTCCTTTTGCACTGAAAATTTCCTAACTTGTTGAAGCGAAGTTAGCTTGCCAATGTTACGAATCCGAGGAAGGTCTATGCATTTTCTACTATTTTGATGCCTTTTAATATGCCGTAGCTTCATTAAATTACAGAGTTTCTCAGGCAAACTCTTAACTGTGTGATTGAACAGAAGTAACTGCAAGTGGTAAAGGGTACACAGTGATTTTGGCAAATCAGAAATCAGTGTTCTGATGATGTTCAAATACCGAAGGTGCTTCAACTCACCAATAGATTCTGGCAACCTACTACTGCTGTAAGATGACAAAGATAGCACACGCAACTTCTTGAAATTCTGTAGTATCTTAAAAAGGTAGCTCACATCATCCATTAGGGGGTCTATGCAGATAATCGTGCGTAAATGATGTAGCTTGCAGATACTTTGTTCATGTTGCTTCATACTATCAACACGAACAGATAGGTGGCGTACAGTGGATGGTATTTCTGTCACCTTATCACCTTCCAATCTGAAGTAGTCTTTTTGGGAGAGTGATTCTGCCAGGTCATGAAGGAGATCATGCATAACAAAGTATGTCCCATAAGCTTGTTGAAAGAACGAAACAGAGATCATTTCATTGAAGCAATCCCTCCCAACATCTTCCACTCTCTTGTTTTCGTTGCACGAATCAATGAGGCCCTCTGCCATCCAAAGATGAACCAACTCATCAATGACATACTTGTGGCCTTTTGGAAACAAGCTGCAATATAGGAAGCACCTCTGCAGACATGGATCTAACTTCTCGTAACTCCACAACAGAGCTCTCAAGGGATCACTTAATTTGTCAATCTTTATAGTAAGAGCACCAGTTAATGAGCTCTTCCTTTTTATTGCTGATGCCTTGTCCTCTCTGTTATCAAAATCAGTTAATGAGGGAGAGTTGAAGGGGATTTTGATTTGCCGTGGAGCACCAGTTATCTCTCATCTACTGTTCGCAGATGATACTATGTTACTATTTGAAGCTACGAGCCACCAAGCGAGCATTGTCAAAGGTTTGTTGAACACATATTCCAGAGCGACGGGTCAACTTATCAACCCCGAAAAGTGTTCCATCCCTTTTTCAGACAATTGCAATGACTCGGTGGCAGCAGAGATGAAAAATATCTTGGAGGTTACACAACAAGTGTTTGAACCTAAGTACTTAGGCTTACCTGTACTGGAAGGAAGGGTACATAAAGGCCAATTTGAGAGCGTGCAGGACAGGCTTAGGAAAAGGCTTGTTGATTGGAGTGAGCAATATGTGTCGTCGGGCAACAAGGAGATCTTAATAAAGGAGGTGGTGCAAGCAATTCCTACGTATGTGATGAGCGTTTTCCACCTACCGGCGTCCGTGTGTGATGATCTACCACGAATGATGAGACAGTATTGATGGGGAGTGGAGAAGGGCAAGAGAAAGATGGCTTGGCTCAGTTGGGCGAAGATGATTCTACCCAAGGATAGGGGGGTATGGGGTTTAGAGACATGCGGGCATTCAATCAGGCGTTGCTTGCGAAACAGGCCTGGAGGTTGCTAGACAGCGTGAATAGTCTTTGTGCTCGCCTTCTACGGACTAAATACTACCCAAACGGAAATCTTTTGGACACGGTGTTCCCGTCTAGCTCTTTATATGGCCTTGAATTGTTGAAGAAAGGACTGATATGGAGGGTGGGGAACGGCACGATGATTAAAACATGGAGGGATGCATGGATTCCCAGGAGACATGATTTCAAACCGATAACCCCGAAAGGCAGCTGCAGATACAACTGGGTAGCTGATTTCCTGGAGGAGTCAGGAGCTTGGAATGTGAACAGACTACGGCAATATTTTTGGGACATGGATGTGTGTGTAATACTGAAGATTCGGACGTCCCCGAGGGGTGGGCAAGACTTTATAGCATGGTTTCCCGAGAAGAATGGTTGTTTTACTGTTAGAAGCACTTATCGTCTAGCTACATCAGACGGTTCGGCAGAGGTGGGGTCTTCTAGCGCCGCTCCTGACGGGCACCGGTCGATCTGGGGACGGATCTGGAATGCAAACCTGCTTTTGAAAATGCGGATACTAGCCTGGAAGGTGGTGTCTGGGGCGTTAGCTACTAATGCATGCAAAAAGTACAGACACATTGCTACTCGTGATACATGCCCACTGTGTGGTTCGGAGAAGGAAACCAGCTTCCACGCTCTTATCACATTCGATCATGCACAGGCATTGTGGAGTCAAATGCGCCAGGTCTGGGCGCTGCCGGACAACCAGTTGCTAAAGGACACTGGGAAGGACTGGCTCCTTAATATTCTTCTAAATTGTGACTATGCAATGAGGGACTGCACAATCATGCTTCTGTGGAGAATTTGGTCGTTGCATAATGATCTCACACATGCTGCAGCGATTCCGACGACTGTAGCGACAGCAGACTATCTTCAGAGCTACATGTCATCAATACAGCTGGCCAGGAGATATACCACTGAGGAAATACTGAAGGAAAAATGTCGACCGTGGTAACTAGCCGAGCTACCCCACGAACAGCAGCATCGGTGCTGCACTGGCCGAGGCCTTCACCGGGACAGATTGCCCTATCTGTGGATGGAGCTTTTTCGGGTGCAGATGGTTCAGCAGCAGCGGGAATGGTGTTGCGGAGGAGTGATGGCAGTGTCATCTTCACGGCGTATCGGTGCATATTCAACTGCAATGACGCCCTAGAAGCCGAACTACATGCTCTAATGCAAGGAATGGCCCTAGCTATTCAAAATAGTGAGGGGTCTGTCATTGTTCAAACTGACTCATCGGAAGCTTTGATGGCAATGAAGGGGGTCAGTCTTCGGTATTCTGCTTATGGTCATTTGGTAGCTGAGATTCAGCATCATATGGGTGTAAGAGAGTTTATTCCATCGAAAGTTAAACGTGAGCAAAATAGGGTAGTAGATCGATTGGCTTCGTATAGTCGTACAGAGAGTACTACTGCTGTATGGCTAGGTAGAGGACCATCATGTGTGGAGGAACTTTTGCCTCTTGATTGTAATCCTGTGATCTTGAAATAAAATCTCTTTACCCTCGCAAAGAAAAAATGTACGCGCTACCGGCTTTTCTATGCATGGTCACATGAAAAACATCAAATAAAATATATTACACTTATGTAACATGGTGAGTCAAACACTTGTATCACAGAAAAAACACATTACAGTATATACCATAGTTGCATCGGGATATCTCAAAGGCACGCAGTCAACTCAGTTAAAAAACGTAAAATATGTGGGAACGGAGGGCAGATGAGAGAGAGAGAGAGAGAGAGAGAGAGAGAGAGAGAGAGAGAGAGAGAGAGAGAGAGAGAGAGAGAGAGGCTCAGTGCGGCTGCATGCAGGTAGTAGGATACGCACACGGGCGCGCGCTTGCGAGTCCACGTGGACACGTGGTAGGCAGGGAAGGCGACGGATCCGTGCGGCAAATCTTCCGATTTAAAACAAGTGTTTTCCATAATCAAAGGTACAACTATGTGGGGGAGGGGGGGGGGGGGGGCAATGGCCCCAACCTTGGATCAAGTTATTTCATAACCAAATTCCTGGTGTACCCATTAATATTTTTCCAAACTCCATCCATGTGTTTAGTCTTGACGCCACCATGTCTGGTTTCAAGATCTCAATGATGACGCTGCACTGATCGGGCTGTGGGTTGAGAAGATGACGGCCACATGAGCTCTGTTTTTCCCGATCACGGTGGCGCATTTGATGCTTAGGCAACCCACCAGTTATGTCGTGGAAGACATGTACATGATGAGGGTGTCCTTCTCATTATGATCACAGTCCTTCTCATTACGGTGCGAGTCATACACAACAACCCAAAGTTGACACTAGCTAGGGTTGGAATTTGGCCATGGTCTGCTCCTTGATTAGGAATTTACACACAGTTGCTGCTCCTCTGCCGACCCAAAGAAACAAGGGCTAACTGGGGCAGCTAACCAACCAATTTGGCTTCTAAAATCCTACTCCCTCCGTGCGGGTTTATTGGTCTCAAAGACCAAAACATCAAGACCAAGAAAAGTTACTTGAGCCTTACCAACTCGCATGCACCTTGGAAGCAGGCACACGCAGTGGCTTACGTGTGCATCGGCACATGTAATATGCATGGCTGCACATTAAGAAGAGGTGCATGGCTAGCAGCGAGAGAAAAAACAATGAATTAAATTGATGTATTAACTAAAGGAGAAAACGAGGCAGAAGCAAACAGCATGTGCACAGCGGGCCTTATAAATCAGGACGACCTCCCATGGTTGAGGGACCTAATAAATCTGGACGGAGGTAGCCCACTTGGGTTGTTTAAGAGTCAAATATTCTTGGTGCTTACTTATCACTGAACCTCATTTCATGCTCTGTGCATTATATCCGGCCCAAACAAAACAAAACAACTCCATCCGCAAAACTTGCACTCTATCGGCTCACAAATACACCATCGATTCCTAGGAAGGAAGGGGCAACCTATTTCGGTTGGCTCGGCCGGTGAATGAGGGGAGAATCTGCGTCACCAGGGAGAACAAGAAGGGATCTAGTCGGCACAGAGGCGAGGATAAGGCGGGTGGGAGAAGGATCTTATCACATGGAATTGCGAGGGACTGGGAGAGACGGCCGCCGGAGCCGAGGAAGCCGAGAGGGGATGGTTTGGAGATAGGCGTGCCCATGGGACGGACCGGTGGGAGGCTTAACAGATCCATGCATTGCTTTCATGCCTTCGTTGCAAAAAAATAATCAGGGAACGATGTCATTCAAGCTTTCCAAGCAAAAATATTGCTCAGTTTTTTGAGGAGTTAAAAAAATTAATTATTGGTGAACAAACAATGCATTTATTCAACCAAAAATGCATTTATTATCATTTGCTTGCCTAAAAATGTGGGTGGGGTGTTTCGATTGATTTCAAAGATGGTGTTGGGGACGAACATCGAACCGGAGGTAGGGGCGATTTGGTTGGCCAAGGCGTCGCCGAGGACGGCGAGCCTGATACGAGTCGGAGGTGAAGACAAGGTTGCCTCGTCGGCAGAAAGGCTGAGGGTTGTCAGTGTGGGGGTGGATGGAAGGGTGAAGAGGGGTCTTCGCCGTTGAAGAAGGGGGATTTATAAGGATGGTTGGGGCTACAATGACTCGGCAAAGGAGGGACGTGGCAGCTGGAAGGTGCACGAGGCGACGGGGCTGTAGGTGGCCGGTGGTAGGATGGTGATTTGACCGGTGGCGGTGAGCAGGCCGACATTGATGACAAAGGAGAAGCATAGACAATGGCAAGCAGAATTGAGTAGAAAGGATTAAAAAATTTCTTCAATCAAGTAAAAAGTGCTCCCTTCGTCCCACAATGTAAGAC
Source organism: Triticum aestivum (assembly GCF_018294505.1). Taxonomy (NCBI): domain Eukaryota; kingdom Viridiplantae; phylum Streptophyta; class Magnoliopsida; order Poales; family Poaceae; genus Triticum; species Triticum aestivum. The sequence goes on from NC_057814.1 coordinate 6,025,296, forward strand.
GTTTTCGCAAGCTAACGTCTTACATTGTGGAACAAAAGGAGTAGTCGACAGACTCCAACAAATAAATCATCAAAGTAATTAAAGCCAAGACTAGACTGATGAACTGCATCCATACACATCTTTGATCAGATTACTTTGGCGCATGACATGTGTGCTTGGCTTTTTTACTTTATTTTTGGACACCCTTCTTTTTTGTGCAAGAATACTTGATGTCATATTCCTTACCCACAACATACTTAACTTCTTAATGTTGCTTGAAGATTTTTTCCTCGAAATGGCCAATTCTTGTCATATGTTACAAATAAATATACCCATCATTGTTACCACATTACCTCTGTCAATTTTATTTTTCTTTCTCAAAGCACAATTTGAACGCCCTTGTTTATGAAAAAAGAATGATACTGCCCTTTCTAGTTGCGCATGTGGGTACACCCCAATACCTACATTGTTGGTACCACTTCGGAAGTACCGTGCAGACGATGCTTGACGCACGAAAATTGCACGGCAGTCGTAAGCAATGAGTGTGGCCCACTGAACGAATGACATACATGGCGGCGATCTTGTGTCATGCGTAAATTGGACGCAATATCGTCCCTGTAGCAGTGCTTGTAGCATTTTCTCTTCCCTCGAGATGTGGACCACGGCTTACTAGTCCATTGCATTTGGTTAAATTATGATCCAAATTTTATTACCGTGTTGGACATGGCACGGTCTCATGCTACACGTAGTACGGGCGGATACATCATGTAGTCGCAGCTAAAGATGGCATGTCGTCTCGTGCTTGTAATAGTCCATCATAGTAAAATTGGGCTTTCGTGCTTTCATGATTATTTTCCTTCAAGGATTTTTCACGTTAAAATATGTGTATCTCGTGTCTCGTTTATTCTCGGTTTATCTATCACATTTTGCGAAGTAATTCAACATTAAACTGAGCAAAAAAGCAGTTGTTTGAAATAGATGGGATGCATAGGCCGGTGTTCATCTTGGACAAATTCCATTTCTCTTAGAGCAAGACGAATAACAGGGCCAGCTGCAGGTTCTATCCCATTCCCACATCATCCAAAGTCAATTTTGTACCACACATATATGATAGTTAGATACTGATACATACTAAGTCATTAATGCTTGGCCCATCTCACTCAGTCACAAAGTTTTTTGAAGCTCATGCTACAGTTGCATGCAAGTTTACAACCTGCTTTTTTTCTCTATTCTTCAACTGACCACAAATCTGATGTGACTACTCTTGGCTTTCTTATATTTCATTTTGAATGCCATTTATGTGCGAGAATATTTGGTTTCATATTACCTTACCCAGAACACATAACATCTGAAATTTCACAGTGTTCTTCTAAATTCAAATTTTGATAAACCCATAATGTTCACCACATTTAACTCTGTTTATTTTATTTTTCTTTCTCATTGCGTAATTTGAATGCTCTCTTTTTTGAAATAAATAAACGCCATTTGATGTTGTATTCTCTACTAACATCTAATGGACATCCAGGTACGCTGCTCAGAACATATGCAATCAACCATCCGACAGCTCGTGCCGCCTTCAAATGTATTTGCAAACCCCGTCATCTGCCAAAACAGAAGTTTTTCTTCTGGTTATCTAGCACACATGGGTTTACACTTAACATGTACTCCCTCCATTCACAAAATATAAGATGTTTTAACTTTTTTTGTGAGTAGACATGTTTTAGTGTGCTTGTTCACTCATTTCGGTCTGTATGTAGTCTATATTGAAATGTCAAAACATCTTATATTTGTGAACAGAGGGAGTACGTTTTAATCATCTCTGTTTCATGTTTGTTAACCGTACATGTCGGGGATATACCCCGCGGTATGACCCGGCCGGAAGTATGACCCGGCCGGACTTGGCGCTTCACCGATGACCCGCCGGAGGACTGGCGACTCACGGGTCTGGCGGCTCACTGGTCAGACGGCTCACGAGCCTGACGACTCAACGGATAGCCCCGACGGCGGGTCAGATAAAAGACTAGGCCCAAGGCCCAGAAGGCCGGCTCATGTTATGGTGGGCCGGCTTAAGAGAAAAGGCATAAGGAATATTCTCCTACAAAAGGAAGCAAGACTAGGACTCCACTTGTAATAGAGTAATCCTAATCCTACTAGGACTAGTCATGTAACCCGCCCCTCCAACTTATATAAGGAGGGGCAGGGCACCCCAAGAGGGACAAGTAATAAGAAACAATCGCTAGGGCTAGACACAAAGAGCCAGCTTACCGGCGACTCCCTCATAATCATAATGAGACCTAGCCACAAACAACATGTAGGGTTATTACCGGATGATATTTTCCGGGGCCCGTAGCTGTCTAAATCCTTGTCTTGTGTTGCGTCTCTCGATTCCGCTCAACTCCTCTCAAGCTACCGCATAGATGCGTTGGCCTCACGACTAAGTCCTCACACTAAGGACATCTGCCGTGACAATTCCACGACAGTTGGCGCCCACCGTGGGGCTAGCGCACGATGATGTTGAGTTCTTGAAGGGATCTTTCCTAGGATTCGAGAAGTTTGCAATTTTCCGGCTCAACGAAAGCTGTCGTGGAAAATTCATATCAACTATAAGTTCATCAGTCAAAGGTTGACGAAGTGTTCTGTGGCGGCGGATATGAGATTGATTATTTTAGGGTTACATGTTGTACGGCCATCTCTCGCGCTGTGATAAATCCGCGGAGTACTATTGCGCCGAGTTCGAGACGAGGTCTTCTACTGGAGGCGGTTTATCTACCACGTTCTCTGAGGCCGACAAAAGTTCAGGTGATCCGTCCGACCGCAGGTTCCGCCGAGTTGTCGTAACCACGGCTCTTGGCCCGTTTTACCCGGTGGAAAATCCCTAAAGGCTGCAGCCGTCCTGGCTGTTCCGACGCGTTGCAATTGCTGCTCCGTACGCAGCGCCCTGCCGCTCACAAGAGAGTTAAGTCCCGAAGCAAGCATTGATCTACCGCTGCTGCTTTATGTGTGAAGACCAAAGTCAAATCATCAGTACCTACTACGTACAAGGTATATCACCACCATCACCTTGAGCCGCCTCTCCTTGCTGTGTCGCAAAGGCATTTTCAGCTGTAGGCAAGCCTCAAACCGCTTGGCCGGCTGTCAACTATAACCTTGAGCCAATGGGCTTCGCCTTCGCCTTCCGCCGGCGCTGGCCTCCGCGGATGTTTCGAGCCGCCTGGCACCACCTCCTGCAGGAGCTTCATCGCTGAGTCGTCTCGGCCAAGCAATCTTGCCCCGGCCTTGCTCGTTCTATGAACCGCCACACACCGAGTCGCCTTCAGGGACCTAATGGCCGGCGCACTGTCTTCCTCGCTGGCATCGTTTCTGAGCCACCGCGGTGAGTCGTCGCCTCCGAGCCTCAAGTCTCCGACTCTCGCGGTTTCAATTGCCCGGTTGTAAACCGCCGTTCGTGCCTCACCCCGTTGGCCATACTCCACGGTCAAATCTGCAAGCTGCCACGACTTGCCTTCAAATCGCCAAAATCAGTGGAATACAATTGGATAATATATTTGGAAGTGGCCAAAGATTACATTAATTTCCTTAATGAGCGTGGAGGGACCCGTACTGTGGAAAGTTACTTTTCTGAAAAGCCAAACGCAAGTTCGATCAGTGATCAAAAACTTGGACAAATCTTTTGCCATGGTCGTCGTTCACGTGAGCATCAAATCCCATCGGTCAGACATTGTCAATGCTACGGCTCCGCCCCGAGTTAGTTCTGACCGAACGACTTGCAATCAAATCACCGGATTCTGCCGTCGCTCCATGTATCAAACAAAGCAGTCTCAGATCAATACAACTTCTATTAAGGCCAGCTACACCGGGGAATCTAATAACAGAAGTATCCAAGTGTGGCCTGGTTAAACAAGCCTAATCATGTACTACTAGCTCACGTGGTGAAGCAATTCCAAAATCCACTACTAATAGTATTGCTCACGAGAGTACTACATGAGGACCATTAGTACCACGTACATCCGCGCCGCCGACTCGCCCATCCGCGCCGCCTTACAATGCCACTGACGACTTGTTCGTCCACCCTCACGGCCGGCTCACATGTCTGCGCCGGCTTACAATGTGACGGATAACTTACCCGTCCGCCCCCGCGGCCGACTCGGCGTCCGCGAGGCTTACCGCTCCTGCGATTGACTCGCCCGACCGCACCGGCTTACAACGCCGTGGCCGGCTCATCTGTCTGCTCCCGTGGCCGACTCGGCCGTGATTGGTCCCAGCTTCACCGTGATGGTCATCAACTCCGCGGTGGATAATTTCTGGCCTGACATATCAGGTGAAATCAATCCAGTAAATTTTTCTATATTATATATTGTTTTCTTTAAAAAGAGCAATTACTCTAGCTTGCGATGTTTCTGATACAGGACAATTGTTCACTACATCAACACAACGTGGTTGACTCGCCAATACGCGCGGCTTACCGCGCCTGCGATTGACTCGCCCGTCCACACCGGTTTACAATGTCGTGACCAACTCATCTGTCTGTACTGCCTCTGATGCTACGGTCGTCTTTACCGTCTGTCTCTCGCGGCCTGGTCTATATCAACATATCGGGCCACACCTGTCTGCGTGAGCTGATTATTGAATATGAGCAAGTCACTGCTTGGGAAGCCCGGTTTTCTTCCAACAACTTGGAGGAAAATTATCATGTGTTATCAGCCGCCGTCTGCACTGGATGGCTCAATGGGCAGGCACACAAGTCGCCGCCACTACAGTTTGGTGAACTTCAAAACATCCGGTTGGAAGGAACCATTGGCCAAGTTGCTGACACGGCTCATACGGGATCATTTATAACCCGCCGCAGTCACCTCAACATTCTGTGAATTCACATCGCGCTATCAACACCAATGATATACACCTTCTGCTATGGTCAAATATGGAGAATCTCAAAGACAACTCCTCGAGCCGCCTTGAAACTCGGGGGCTACATGGACGTGGCGCAGTAAATATTGCCAGTTTAAAGGCCGTCGGAAAATTTCCGGCTCAAAATGAAGAATTCCGGTTCAAGAGAAGCTCTCGCATAACCGGTTCAAAATCTGGTTCAAGAGAAGCTCTCACATATCCAGTTCAAAATCCGGTTCAAGAGAAATCTGTCTCTTACAAAGCTTTGAAGCTCTCAATATCCGGTTCAAAATCCGGTTCAAAAAGAAATTATCTCTCGCAAAGCTCGAGGTCTCAGGAAAAATTAAAGGGACCAAAGAGAGTCTGTTACAAAGCACAACCCAAACATAGGTACCCTGCTTTAATGACCATTGGGAGCTGATCGTATTCGAATTTAGCTTAACCCTTTTGGTCTGACCCTGATCGTATTCGAATAAGAGTTGTTAAATATTCTCATGATCACTAGGGGGTTTCCTGTTCAAACATAGGTTGTATTCGAACCAAAGAGAACATAGCTGTCGGTACTCTCTTGATCGGCGCAACGCCAAAGCCACTGGGGGCTACATGATCGTATTCGAATACTAGCTTAACCCCTTTGGAACGGTTTACTGATCGTATTCGAATCAGAAGCCTTGATTGTTTCTTCTTATTTGGTTTAAGTTTTACTTGAACATAGCCTTTATTTGACTTGAGACTTTTTTGTTCCAAGATCTAAGTGTAAGTGTGGTTTAAATTTAACCCAGCTTGATTTTGGATGATAAGTCGCCAACACATGGGAATCATCATATCTTTGGAAGTGTTGGTCTTCACAGATTGGGTTATCACCCTTACTGTTTGGGTCACATAAACCGGCAGTACAAATTCAATATCACAGTGGTTATATGTAAGATATTATGACCCGCCCTGCGGTAAACCGCCCGGCTTGACTTTGGATGATAAGTCGCCAGCATATGACAACCATAAACATTTGGAAGTTTTGGCTTCTAAAGATTGGGTTATCACCCTTACTACACAGGTATCATAAACCGGCAGTACGATTCAATATCACAGATATGATATTGTTTATACATGATTATATTTAAATCGGCCCTGGCTATGGACTTTAAGTCGCCGGTCTATTTTGGATTGCGCTATTCGAATCATGCGCTTATCAATCATTAGATTATTGCCCTTATCGGATACGGCGATGTAAGCCGGTAGTATGAGCCAATTCTACAGGTATGTTTTCCTGATTATATAAATATGCGAGGTTGGATAACCCGCCCTGGCTTTGACGTTAAAGTCGCCAGTATGTTTAGGCTTGAATAGCCTTAATTCTAGTCTTTTCCATAATTGCATAAAGACTATATTATGTTTGGGTTGTTACCCGTCCTGGCTTTGACGTTAAGTCGCCAGGGTATATGTTGTTTAAACTCTGTGCAGGGTTTGTAGAAATATGAGTTATATAAATGATTAAAGTTCAAGCTCATTATCAAAATTGATGCTTCAAAATGATTATTCATTCTGAATTTTCTCAAAGGCTATAAGCCGCCGGATTATAAAACTTCCGGCTTACAATGGAGGCGTATTAAATCGCCATAAGCTAAGAGCCGCTGGATATTTAAACTCCGGATTTACTTGTCAACAGATAAGTCCCGAGTCGCTGCAGGCTTACGACCCGACACTTGGGGGCTACATTATTCAGATGGAGATTATATCAAATATGCAAGTTCCATGTTACTGCCAGCATGCACCATGGCACTTGGGGGCTAATGTAAAGTCATTTTTGATCAACTTATTGAAGACCCGACTCATCCCATTATAATGAGCCGGCCCTTGGGGGCTACCAATTGCTCCTGTCAAAATTCAAGGTACACAAGCCTCAGTCCATTGTATTGAAAGATCCACTACTCAGTTGGTAGAGTATAAAGCTCTTAACCTTGTGGACGTGGGTTCAAACCTCATGGTGGAGATTACATCATATGAGGTTATTATCAATAAATTATATACAAAGTCTCAGCTCAGTATTATTTTACTGAGCCGGCCCTTGGGGGCTACCCGTTGCTGTTCAAGTCTACATGATTGTATCTACAAAGTCCCTGCTCATTATTGCATAATGGCCCGGCCCTTGGGGGCTATACTGGTTGAAGTTTTTATGAGCATAAGGCAATTACAAGTCCCAGGTTGCTGCAAGCATGACAACCCGGTACTTGGGGGCTACAGGTAATATACATAAGGGAGAAAAATCTTCAAATTCTCAGTTTTGAGCAGACCAGATTGACCCGGTGTCTGCAACAATCATGACCCGGCATCAGCAACAATTACATGACCCAGTATCATTTGTTTATAACCTGACAATTTTGGCAATCATAAATCGGCAAGATCTACATCTTTAAGCCGGCTGAATATCAGTTGAATATTTCAAGACCAATATTTTTGTCAAATCAGAGCATTGAAGGCCGACTCAAATGGATTATTTCTTATAATATTTCTTTACAAGAGCCAATGTCAGCAAATGGATTATGAAGCTGGCCTATTGACCCGGATTTTCCAGAAGAAAATGTCAAGGACTTAAGGATGATCAGGTGCCGGCTTACAAGAATATTTAACCCGGAGCACAACCTGTCAAGTTTGTTCTTGTGTTTGTTTTACAGGATCAGTTTAACATGGAGAAATCCAAATTAAACTAGGGGCTAATGTCGGGGATATACCCCGCGGTATGACCCGGCCGGAAGTATGACCCGGCCGGACTTAGCGCTTCACCAATGACCCGCCGGAGGATTGGCGACTCACGGGTCTGGCGGCTCACTGGTCAGACGACTCACGAGCCTGACGACTCAACGGATGGCGCCGACGGCGGGTCAGATAGAAGATTGGGCCCAAGGCCCAGAAGGCCGGCTCATGTTATGGTGGGCCGGCTTAAGAGAAATGGCATAAGGAATATTCTCCTATAAAAGGAAGCAAGACTAGGACTCCACTTGTAATAGAGTAATCCTAATCCTACTAGGACTAGTCATGTAACCCGCGCCTCCAACTTATATAAGGAGGGGCAGGGCACCCCAAGAGGGACAAGTAATAAGAAACAATTGCTATGGCTAGACACAAAGAGCTGGCTTACCGGTGACTCCCTCATAATCATAATGAGACCTAGCCACAAACAGCATGTAGGGTTATTACCGGATGATGTTTCCCGGGGCCCGAAGCTGTTTAAATCCTTGTCTTGTGTTGCGTCTCTCGATTTCGTCCAACCCCTCCAAGCTACCGCATAGATGCATTGGCCTCGCGACTAAGTCCTCACACTAAGGACATCTGCCGTGGCAATTCCACGAAAGTACATTAAGGCATCTAAAAGAACAACAATTTTGCAGTTTTGACAAAGATTTGTTTTGCACGCACCCTACGGCGTTGGAAAGGTACCAGACTTGCACAATTCATTATGCACAAGTCCCAGTCCCACAGCTGGAGCATTCTGAACAAGAGTCGGAGCATTCTCAAGAAGAGCCTGGGCAATCTGAAAAAGAGCCGGAGCATAGTGAAGAAGAGTGAGAGTGTTGTGAATAAAAGACATGGTATTCTCCGTATAAGTCTAGTGGAAAAAGGTTGGTCCTGTTAAAGACTTTGTTTGGGCAAAAGCCTATCAACTTGGATGCTATTAGATCTTGCATAGGCTACAAGAATGAGATGGATGGAGCATAGTTTGACCTCCAATATGGAATGACCGACTCAATATGGGATCCTTATATTCTCCGTATGAGGAAGGACCGAAGGAGTAATAATGATGGTCTGACCTCCAATATGGAATGACCGCATAGCTTGGTAGTTGTTTTCATTCCAGCTGTGCTTCCGCCTGCTGCTACCGTGTAGCCAAAACATCTCTCATCAACTCCCTCCGTCCCATAATATAAGAACGTTTTTGACACTTTTGACACTAGTGTCAAAAACGTTCTTATATTATGGGACAGAGGTAACAGTATGATCGATTTGGCACTCATATCTTTTTTACTTTTGGCATTGCAGTTTTCCCCGTGGCCTTTTCAGTGTTGTTTTACTTTATAGTTCTTGACGCGGTTTGGGCCGGCCCACAAGCAGTAGATATGGTCCTCTCGCATGCCGGCTCGCTTGCTGCTCTACGCTCACCTTTTTTTCCTGCGGTTTGCTACTCTAAGAAAACAATAGGGAAAACCAACAGGTTCATGGTTTGGAAAATAGCTACTATTGGTCATAAAAATATTCAAAGGTTTTCCTAAGTAAAAATGTTCATATTTTAAAAATATTCAGGAATAATGAAAATTTCTTGAATTTAGAAAATGTGCAAGTTTTTATAAAACTTTCAACAATTAAAAAAGCACGAGTTTCAAAAATCTTTGTGGATTTTTAAACATGTTCGCGAATTTGAAAAAAAAACCACGATTTGAAAAATATTCATGATTTAGAAAACAATACCCAATTTCTAAAAATATTCATGAATTTTAATAATGTTCAAGAATTTCTCAAATTCTGACCAATATAGAAAAATGTTTATGAATTTGAAAAACTATTCGTGACTTTAATGCAAATGTTCAATTTTAAAAAATTCTCTAATTTCAAAAAATGTCTGTAGATTTCAAAATTTTACATTTTTAAAAATAATCATGAATTTTAAAAATGGTTGCAGACATGAAATTTTTATGAACTTTAAAAATCGCCACATATTTAAAATCAAGGTACAAAATGGAGCAAAAAATAAGATCGAAAATATGAAAAAGGAAAAAGAAATGTAAAAGAAAAAAGAAACTGAAAAGGAAAATATTTGAAGCAAATTAGACGAAAGCAATTATGCTTATTGTCTTTTTTCCAAAAAAATCTAGAACTATTATAAAGATTAACCGGAAGAAGAAAACATTACAAACATAATAAAAATTTCCCGAGGTCTACCACCGAACGGCCACTGCCACCGCCTTAACGGGTTGTCACCGATCCAGATGTCATTGCTGGCATACCATCCAAACATAAAAAGGGACATTGCACAAACTAATTGATCGAAATTGCCCAAGCCCTGAAAATATTTGTCTAGTGTAGTAACCAAGTCCAGCCCATGAGCCATCTCGAGTGGAGGCTGGTCAATGAAGGCAAATTACATGTTTCCCACGGGTCATGAAAGAAACCACAGCATGCAGTGGGTTCCTGTAGAATCTCCGCTGGGGGCGTCCACAGCTTGATTATTTTTAGATAACAGTACATAGAAAGAACACTCGTAATGAGTCCTATTAAAATCAAAATGCAGAGACCAGTTTGCATTTCGCTCCATCTCTTCTCTTTTCTGACTGGAAAAGCGTAACATGTCCATTAGACAAATACAACCTCCTGAAGGAAATATGCCCTAGAGGCAATAATAAAGTTATTATTTATTTCCTTATTTCATGATAAATGTTTATTATTCATGCTAGAATTGTATTAACCGGAAACTTAGTACATGTGTGAATACATAGACAAACAGAGTGTCACTAGTATGCCTCTACTTGACTAGCTTGTTGAGTCAAAGATGGTTAAGTTTCCTACCCATAGGCATGAGTTGTCATTTGATTAACGAGATCACATCATTAGAGAATGATGTGATTGACTTGACCCATTCCGTTAGCTTAGCACTTGATCATTTAGTATATTGCTATTGCTTTCTTAATGACTTATACATGTTCCTATGACTATGAGATTATGCAACTCCCGAATACCGGAGGAACACTTTGTGTGCTACCAAACGTCACAACGTAACTGGGTGATTATAAAGGTGCTCTACAGGTGTCTCCGATGGTGTTTGTTGGGTTGGCATAGATCGAGATTAGGATTTGTCACTCCGATTGTCAGGGAGGTATCTCTGGGCCCTCTCGGTAATGCACATCACTATAAGCCTTACAAGCAATGTGACTAATGAGTTAGTTGCGGGATGATGCATTACGGAACGAGTAAAGAGACTTGCCGGTAACGAGATTGAACTAGGTATGGTGATACCGATGATCGAATCTCGGGCAAGTAACATACGGATGACAAAGGGAACAACGTATGTTGTTATGCGGTTCGACCGATAAAGATCTTCGTAGAATATGTAGGAGACAATATGGGCATCCAGGTTCCGCTATTGGTTATTGACCAGATTGGTGTCTCGGTCATGTCTACATAGTTCTCGAACCCGTAGGGTCCGCACGCTTAACGTTCGTTGACGATATAGTATTATATGAGTTATGTATGTTGGTGACCGAATGTTGTTCGGAGTCCCGGATATGATCACGGACATGACGAGGAACTCCGGAATGGTCCGGAGATAAAAATTGATATATGGGATAATAGTGTTTGGTCTCCGGAAGGGTTCCGGAATTCACCGGAAGGGGTTCCGGATGTTTCCCGAAATGTTTGGGTACGAGAACACTTTATTTGGCCCAAAGGGGAAAGCCCACAAGGTTTCTGGAAAGCGCAAAAGGAGGGGCCAGACGCCAGGGTCCCTGGCGTCTGGGTCCAGACGCTGGGAACCCTGGCGTCTGGCCCTGGAGTCCGAGAAGGACTCTTGCCTTTCGGGTGAAACCGACTTTGTGGAGGCTTTTACTCCAAGTTTTGACCCCAAGGCTCAACATATAAATAGAGGGGCAGTGATAGCACCAAAGACACATCAAGAAACACCAAGCCATGTGCCGGAAACCCCGTCCCCTCTAGTTTATCCTCCGTCATAGTTTTCGTAGTGCTTAGGCGAAGCCCTACGGAGATTGTTCTTCACCAACACCGTCATCACGCCGTCGTGCTGCCGGAACTCATCTACTATTTCGCCCGTCTTGCTGGATCAAGAAGGCGAGGACGTCATCGAGCTGAATGTGTGCTGAACGCGGAGGTGCCGTACGTTCGGTACTTGATCGGGGCGGATCGTGAAGGTGTACGACTACATCAACCGCGTTAATAAATGCTTCCGCTTAGCGATCTTCAAGCGTATGAAGATACACTCCCCCTCTCGTTCCTATGCATCACATAGATAGATCTTGCGTGATCGTAGGAAATTTTTTGAAGTTACCACGTTCCCCAACATTGGTATCAGAGCCAGATTTATGCGTAGATGTTATATGCACGAGTAGAACACAAGTGAATTATGGGCGATACTAGTCATACTACTTACTAGCATGTCATACTTTGATTCGGCGGTATTCTTGGATGAAGCGGCCCGGACCAACATTACGCATACGCTCATGCGAGACTGGTTCTACCGACGTGCTTTGCACACAGGTGGCTGGCGGGTGTCAGTTTCTCCAACTTTAGTTGAATCGAGTGTGGCTACGCCCGGTCCTTGTTGAAGGTTAAAACATCACTAACTTGACGAAATATCGTTGTGATTTTGATGCGTAGGTAAGAACGGTTCTTGCTCAGCCCGTAGCAGCCACGTAAAACTTGCAACAACAAAGTAGAGTACGTCTAACTTGTTTTTGCAGGGCATGTTGTGATGTGATATGGTCAAGACGTGATGAGATACAAATTGCTGTATGAGATGATCATGTTTTGTTCAAGTTATCGGCAACTGGCAGGAGCCTTATGGTTGTCTCTTTATTGCATAAGATGCAAGCGCCATATGATTGCTTTACTTTTTCGCTATGCGATAGCAATAGTTGCAAAAGCAATAGTTGGCGAGACGACCATGTGACGACACATTGATAAAGATCAATATGATGGAGATCATGGTGTCATGCCGGTGACAGTGGAGATCATAACGGTACTTTGCAGATGGAGATCAAAGGCACAAGATGATGATGGCCATATCATGTCACATATTTTGATTACATGTGATGTTTATCTTTTATGCTTCTTATTTTGCTTAGTTCGGCGGTAGCATTATAAGATGATCCCTTACTAAATTTCAAGGTACAAGTGTTCTCCCTGAGTATGCAGCGTTGCCAAAGTTCGTCGTGCCGAGACACCACGTGATGATCGGGTGTGATAAGCTCTACGTTCACATACAATGGGTGCAAGCCAGTTTTGCACACGCAGAAATACTCGGGTTAAACTTGACGAGCCTAACATATGCAGATATGGCCTCGGAACACTGGAGACCGAAAGGTCGGGCGTGAATCATATAAGTAGATATGATCAACATAGTGATGTTCACCATTGAAAACTACTCCATCTCACGTGATGATCGGACATGGTTTAGTTGATTTGGATCGCGTGATCACTTAGATAATTAGAGGGATGTCTATCTAAGTGGGAGTTCTTAAGTAATATGATTAACTAAACTTTAATTTATCATGAACTTAGTCCTGATAGTATTTTGCAAATTATGTTGTAGATCAATAGCTCGCGTTATAGCTTCCCTATGTTTTTATATATTCCTAGAGAAAACTAAGTTGAAAGATGATAGTAGCAATGATGCGGACTCACTAGTAGGAAAAGGGGCTTTTACCCCGGTTTGTAAGGGCCTTTTGTCCCGGTTCTCGAACCGGGACTAAAGGGTCGTTACTAAAGCCCTAACCCTTTAGTCCCAGTTCTTACATGAACCGGGACAGAAGATCCTCCACGTGGCTGCTGCTGCCAGCCCAGGCAGGGGGGCCTTTGGTCCCGGTTGGTGCCACCAACCGGGACCAATAGGCATCCACGCTTCAGCAGCTGGCAGGAGCTGAGGTTTTTGTTTTTTTTTGAAAGGGGGTGTTTTAGGGGTTTTCGGGGGTTAATTTAGGTTTTCTCCTCAATATCATCTTCTCCTCCTCAATTTTTTTATTTCTTCCTTCAAGTAATTGTTTTCTTCTTGAACTAAATTTAACCTCTCGACAATAGGGTCGGTTAGAATTTCCGGTTCAACCACCTCCTAGATAAATAAAATCTATGTCACGTTGGTCGGTATATTTGTCATAAACAATAAATGAACCAAATAGTTATAAAAAGATAATATATACCACATCCGAATCATAGACAGGACGAGGGCCGACGGGGGCGGATACCAAAACCATCGCACTATGTAATAAGAAGGAATAATAAAAGTAACAAAATTAGACAAGTAACTATCTAAAGTAAGAATTTTTTCCTTTCAGAAAGAAGATAAGAACAAGAGGCTCACCACGGTGGTGCTGGCGACGAGATCGGCGTGGGCGATCGACGGCGGTGAAGATGGGGACGGGACGTGACGGACCGCTAAACCTAGACAAATCTCGGGGAAAATGGAGCTCGGAGGTCGAGTTTCGAGAGGACAAATATTAACTAGTGTGGCTCAGACATTTCATCGAACACCTCATGTGCATAGGAGGTGAGCTAGAGCACCCAAATGCCCTCCCCTCGGCGGCCAGAAAAAACAGAGCACTATGGAGTGCTCTGCTGTGGCGATGGGGTATATATAGGGAACTCTTTGGTCCCGGTTCGTGGCACCAACCGGGACTAAAGGCCTTTGGTCCCGGTTGGTGCCACGAACCGGGACCAATGCCCCCTTTAGTCCCGGTTGGTGGCACCAACCGGGACCAAAGGCCTTGTGCTGCCCCGCGTCAAAAGTTTAGTCCCACCTCGCTAGTTGAGAGAGCTCGAGAGTGGTTTATAAGCGCTGCTGCGCCCACCCTCTCGAACTCCTCTCAATTGCATTCTTTCGGGCCTAACTGTTCTCTTTGCCTGTAGGGCCTACTGGGCCTTCTGCGGGCCTGAATCCTGGCCCATGGATGGATTTCTAGTCGTATTCAGGCCGTTGTGGCCCAGTAGGTGGCATAATTTTTTTCCTCTGTTTTTTTCTCTTTTGCTTTATTTGTTTTGTTTTGTTTCTACTTACAACAAAAAACTTATTTATTTTATTTCTAATTAATTATGTATTTTACTTTAATTATTTTATTTTTATTTATTTTACTGCTGCTATTTTTATTTATTTTACTACTGCTATTTTACTTAATTTATTGTAGTTACTATAGTTTATTTTATTAAGGTTTATTTAGTTTTATTCATTTTATTAAGGTTTATTTATTTTATAAATATAAAAAATGAACATAGATGCGCTTATAGAGAAAATTAAACCTAAATTCATAGTAAATTTCTATGAAATTTACTGTGAATTTAGGTGAAATTCCCTGTATAAGGGCATCTATTTTCACTTTAAGAGAAGCTCAACAAGGAATCAAGGGACGGGCTTATAAACTGGTGTGAGCGCCCTTCGGTTGGCGAGGTGGGACTAAACACTGGCCGCAACTAGGACCAGCCCTTTAGTCCCGGTTTGTGGTAGGAACCGGGACTAAAGGGTGGTGGGCCAGGAGCGTGGCCCATTGGTCCCGGTTTGTCCCACCAACCGGGACCAACGGGTCCGGACGAACCGGGACCAATGCCCCCACGAGGCCCGGCAGGCCCCTGGCCGCACGAACCGGGACCAATGCTCACATTAGTCCCGGTTCGTGACTGAACTGGGACTAATGTGAATATTGCCCTGTGACCAAAGCCCAGTTTTCTACTACTGACTGGGTCCGTGACCTGAGGTTTATCCTCATGCTGCACAGAAGAATTATGTCCTGATGCACCGCTAGGTGACAGACCTATTGCAGGAGCAGATGCAGACGTTATGAACGTTTGGCTAGCTCAATATGATGACTACTTGATAGTTTAGTGTACCATGCTTAACGGCTTAGAATCGGGACTTCAAAGACGTTTTGAACGTCATGGACCATATGAGATGTTCCAGGAGTTGAAGTTAATATTTCAAGCAAATACCCGAGTTGAGAGATATGAAGTCTCCAACAAGTTCTATAGCTAAAAGATGGAGGAGAATAGCTCAAGCAGTGAGCATGTGCTCAGATTGTCTGGGTACTACAATCACTTGAATCAAGTGGGAGTTTATCTTCCAGATAAGATAGTGATTGACAGAGTTCTCTAGTCACCATCACCAAGTTACTAGAACTCTGTGATTAACTATAGTATGCAAGGGATGACGAAAACGATTCCCGAGTTCTTCGTGATGCTAAAATCGACGAAGGTAGAAATCAAGAAAGAGCATCAAGTGTTGATGATTGACAAGACCACCGGTTTCAGGAAAAGGGCAAAGGGAAAGAAAGGGAACTTCAAGTAGAATGGCAAGAAAGTTGTCACTCCCGTGAAGAAGCTCAAAGCTGGACCAAAGCCTGAAACTGAGTGATTCTACTACAAAAGAAATGGTCACTGGAAGCAGAAATGCCCTAAATAATTGGTGGATAAGAAGGATGGCAAAAGTGAACAAGGGTATATTTGATATATAGGTTATTGATGTGTACCTTACTAGTGTTTATAGTATCCCCTGTGTATTTGATACTTGTTCGATTGCTAATATTAGTAACTCGAAACAGGAGTTACGGAATAAACAGAGACCAGTTGAGGGTGTAGTGACGATGTGTGTTGGAAGTGGTTCCAAGATTGATATGATCATCATCGCACACTCCCTATACTTTCGGGATTAGTGTTGAACCTCAATAAATGTTATTTGGCGTTTGCGTTGAGCATGAATATGATTTGATCATGTTTATTGCAATACGGTTATTCATTTAAAGTCAAAGAATAATTGTTGTTCTGTTTACATGAATAAAACCTTCGATGGTCATACACCCAATAAAAATAGTTTGTTGGATCTCGATCCTAGTGATACACATATTCATAATATTGATACCAGAAGATGTAAAGTTGATAATGATAGTGCAACTTATTTGTGGCACTGCCGTTTGGGTCATATCGGTGTAAAGCGCATGAAGAAACTCCATAAACATGGAATTTTGGAATCACTTGATTATGAATCATTTGATGCTTGCGAACCGTGCCTTATGCGCAAGATGACTAAAACTCCGTTCTCCGGAACAATTGAACGAGCTAGTGACTTATTGGAAATAATACATACCGATGTATTATATCCAGTGAGTGCTGATGCTCGTGGCGGGTATCGTTATTTTCTGACCTTCACAGATGATTTGAGCAGATATGAGTATATCTACTTAATGAAGCACAAGTCTGAAACATTTGAAAAGTGCAAAGAATTTCAGAGTGAAGTGGAGAATCATCGTAACAAGAAAATAAAGTTTCTACAATCTGATCGTAGAGGAGAATATTTGAGTTACG
This sequence comes from Triticum aestivum, assembly GCF_018294505.1. Taxonomy (NCBI): domain Eukaryota; kingdom Viridiplantae; phylum Streptophyta; class Magnoliopsida; order Poales; family Poaceae; genus Triticum; species Triticum aestivum. The sequence goes on from NC_057814.1 coordinate 6,042,219, forward strand.
AGTTTGGCCTTCATTTAAAAACAATGTGGAATAGTTTCACAGCTCACGCCACATGGAACACCACAGCGTAATGGTGTGTCCGAACGTTGTAACACACTTTATTGGATATGGTGCGATCTATGATGTATCTTACCGATTTACCACTATCGTTTTGGGTTATGCATTAGAGACAGCTGCATTCACTTTAAACAGGGCACCATCAAAATCCGTTGAGACGACGCCTTATGAACTGTGGTTTGGCAAGAAACCAAAGTTGTCGTTTCTTAAAGTTTGGGCTGCAATGCTTATGTGAAAAAGTTTCGACTTGATAAGCTCGAACCCAAATCGGAGAAGTGCGTCTTCATAGAATACCCAAAGGAAACTGTTGGGTACACCTTCTATCACAGATCCGAAGGCAAGATATTCGTTGCTAAGATGGATCCTTTCTAGAGAAGGAGTTTCTCTCGAAAGAAGTGAGTGAGAGGAAAGTAGAGCTTGATAAGGTAATTGTACCTTCTCCCGAATTGGAAACTAGTTCATCACAGAAATCAGTTCTAGTGATTCCTACTCCAATTAGTGAGGAAGCTAATGATGATGATCATGAAACTTCAGATTAAGTTACTACAGAACCTCGTAGGTCTTCCAAAGTACAGTCCGCACCAGAGTGGTATGGTTATCCTATTCTGGAAGTCATGTTACTAGACCATGATGAACCTACGAACTACGAGTAAGCGGTGATGAGCCCAGATTCCACGAAATGGCTGGAGGCCATGAAATCTGAGATACGATCCATGTATGAGAACAAAGTGTGGAGTTTGGTGGACTTGCCCGATGATCGGCAAGCCATAGAAAATAAATGGAGCTTCAAGAGGAAGACGGACGTTGATAGTAGTGTTACTATCTACAAAGCTCGACTTGTCGCAAAAAGTTTTTCGACAAGTTCAAGGTGTTGAATACGATGAGATTTTCTCACTCGTATCGATGCTTAAGTCTGTCTAAATCATGTTAGCAATTGCCACATTTTATGAAATCTGGTAAATTGATGTCAAAAACTGCATGCCTTAATGGATTTATTAAAGAAGAGTTGTATATGATGCAACCAGAAGGTTTTGTCAATCCTAAAGGTGCTAACAAAGTGTGCAAGCTCCAGTGATCCATCTATGGACTGGTGCAAGCATCTCGGAGTTGGAATATACGCTTTGATGAGTTGATCAAAGCATATAGTTTTATACAGACTTGCGGTGAAGCCTGTATTTACAGGAAAGTGAGTGAGAGCACTACAGCCTTTCTGATAAGTATATGTGAATGACATATTGTTGATAAGAAATAATGTAGAATTTTCTGGAAAGCATAAAGGAGTGTATGAAAGGAGTTTTTCAAAGAAAGACCTCGGTGAAGTTGCTTACACATTGAGCATCAAGATCTATAGAGATAGATCAAGACGCTTGATAAGATTTTTCAATGAGTACATACCTTGATAAGATTTTGAAGTAGTTCAAAATGGAACAGTCAAAGAAGGAGTTCTTGCCTGTGTTGCAAGGTGTGAAGTTGAGTAAGACTCAAAACCCGACCATGGCAGAAAATAAAAAGAGAATGAAAAGTCATTCCCTATGCCTCAGTCATAGGTTCTATAAAGTATGCTATGCTGTGTACCAGACCTATTGTGTACCTCACCAGGAGTTTGGCAAGAGGGTACAATAGTGATCTAGGAGTAGATCACTGGACAGTGATCAAAATTATCCTTAGAGGACTGAGGAAATATTTCTCGATTATGGAGGTGATAAAGAGTTCGTCGTAAAGAGTTACATCGATGCAAGCTTTGACACCGATCTGGATGACTCTAAGTCACAATCCGGATACATATTGAAAGTGGGAGAAATTAGCTAGAGTAGCTCCATGCAGAGCATTGTAGACATAGAAATTTGCAAAATACATACGGATCTGAATGTGGCAGACCCGTTGACTAAACTTCTCTCACAAGCAAAACATGATCACACCATAGTACTCTTTGGGTGTTAATGACATGACGTTGTGAACTAGATTACTGATTCTAGTAAACACTTTGAGTGTTGGTCACATGGCGATGTGAACTATGGGTGTTAATCATATGGTGATGTGAACTATTGATGTTAAAACACATAGCGATGTGAACTAGATTATTGACTCTAGTGCAAGTGGGAGACTGAAGGAAATATGCCCTAGAGGCAATAATAAAGTTATTATTTATTTCCTTATTTCATGATAAATGTTTATTATTCATGGTAGAATTGTATTAACCGGAAACTTAGTACATGTGTGAATACATAGACAAACAGAGTGTCACTAGTATGCCTCTACTTGACTAGCTTGTTGAATCAAAGATGGTTAAGTTTCCTACCCATAGACATGAGTTGTCATTTGATTAACGAGATCACATCATTAGAGAATGATGTGATTGACTTGACCCATTCCGTTAGCTTAGCACTTGATCATTTAGTATATTGCTATTGCTTTCTTAATGACTTATACATGTTCCTATGACTATGAGATTATGCAAATCCCGAATACCGGAGGAACACGTTGTGTGCTACCAAACGTCACAACGTACTTGGTGATTATAAAGGTGCTCTACAGGTGTCTCCGATGGTGTTTGTTGGGTTGGCATAGATCGAGATTAGGATTTGTCACTCCGATTGTTGGAGAGGTATCTCTGGGCCCTCTCGGTAATGCACATCACTATAAGCCTTGCAAGGAATGTGACTAATGAGTTAGTTGCGGGATGATGCATTACGGAACGAGTAAAGAGACTTGCCGGTAACGAGATTGAACTAGGTATGGTGATACCGACGATTGAATCGCGGGCAAGTAACATACCGATGACAAAGGGAACAACGTATGTTGTTATGCGGTTCGACCGATAAAGATCTTCGTAGAATATGTAGGAGCCAATATGGGCATCCAAGTTCCGCTATTGGTTATTGACCAGAGAGGTGTCTCGGTGATGTCTACATAGTTCTCGAACCTGTAGGGTCCGCATGCTTAACGTTCGTTGACGATATAGTATTATATGAGTTATGTATGTTGGTGACCGAATGTTGTTCGGAGTCCCGGATATGATCATGGACATGACGAGGAACTCCGGAATGGTCCGGAGATAAAGATTGATATATGGGATAGTAGTGTTTGGTCTCCGGAAGGGTTCCGGAATTCACCGGAAGGGGTTCCGGATGTTTCCCGAAATGTTTGGGTACAAGAACACTTTATTTGGGCCAAAGGGGAAAGCCCACAAGGTTTTTGGAAAGCACAAAAGGAAGTTTTGCGGAGTCCAGGGGCCAGACGCCAGGGTCCCTGGCGTCTGGGTCCAGACGCCGGGAATACTGGCGTCTCGCCCTGGAGTCCGAGAAGGACTCTCCCCTTTCGGGTGAAACCGACTTTGTGGAGGCTTTTACTCCAAGTTTCGACCCCAAGGCTCAACATATAAATAGAGGGGCAGGGCTAGCACCAAAGACACATCAAGAAACACCAAGCCGTGTGCCGGCAACCCCGTCCCCTCTAGTTTATCCTCCGTCATAGTTTCCGTTTGCTTAGGCGAAGCCCTGCGGAGATTGTTCTTCACCAACACCATCATCATGCCGTCGTGCTGCCGGAACTCATCTACTACTTCGCCCGTCTTGCTGGATCAAGAAGGCGAGGACATCATCGAGCTGAACGTGTGCTGAACGCGGAGGTGCCGTACGTTCGGTACTTGATCAGGGCGGATCGTGAAGGTGTACGACTACATCAACCGCGTTGATAAATGCTTCCGCTTAGCGATCTTCAAGGGTATGAAGATACACTCCCCCTCTCGTTGCTATGCATCACATAGATAGATCTTGCATGATCGTAGGATTTTTTTTGAAATTACCATGTTCCCCAACACCTCCATCCCATAGGGAGGAAATCCCCCCTCAAAAAAGGAAAAAAAAACCCTACAAAAGATAGAGAAATCGTCCAGCCATGCATACATACAAGACAAAAACATCTCCGAATTAGGATAACAACTCATGCGCGACATGGTAACAAACTCTCAGATAGTGGATACAAAACACGAAAAGAATCAAAGCTATATAAGCAACAATATGAAGTCGGGACCAATATGCGGATGTGAATAGAGATCCCCTGTTGGAGGTGATAGTCTTGGGTACTCCATGCAGACTGACGATTCTTGATACATACAGCTATGCAAGTTGATCTGCACGGTATGTGGTCCGGATAGGTATGAAGTGTGCCACCTTAGTTAGAGTGTCCACTATGACCCATATCGCGTCGTTTCCTCGATGAGGCCTTGGTAATCCGGTGATGAAATCCATGCAAATATCGTCCCGTTTCCATTGGGATATCGGCAGCGGCTGAAGGAGTCCGGCAGGTTTTTGGTGTTCCGCCTTTACCTTGTTGCAGACATTGCAGCAGGCCACAAAATACGCGATGTCTTTCTTCATTCCATCCCACCAGAATATCTGACGGAGATCCTGATACATCTTGGTACCACCGGGATGAATTGAGTATGGTGCTTCATGTGCTTCCGCCAATATTTTCTTCTTCAGGTCAGCTTGGTTAGGTACATAAAGCCTTCCTCGGAATCTTAGCGAACCTTGCTGGTCCATAGTGAAATCCGGTGCTTGCCCTTGGTGCAGTTTCTGAATAAATATCCGTAGCACCTTATCATCCGCTTGAGCTTTGCGGATTTCTTCTTCGAGAGTAGGGGCAACTTCCAGGATATTGGTAAGATGGGCGTCTGTGATCACCAAGTTTAGCTGCTTGATTTCTTCATAAAGCTCCGGAGGTAAAGAATCCATCAGAACATTAAGGTTGGCTGGTTTGCGGCTGAGAGCGCCAATCACCACATTGGCTTTGCCCGGGTGATGATTTATTCCAAGGTCATAGTCCTTAACCAACTCGATCCATCTTCGCTGTCGAAGGTTCAGGTCGGGTTGGGTGAAGATATACTTGAGACATTTGTGGTCAGTGAATATCTGGCACCTTTTTCCAATCATATAGTGTCTCCAGATCTTCAAAGCGTGCACCACTGCGGCCAATTCCAAATCATGAGTAGGATAATTCCCTTCATGTTGTCGCAGTTGGCGAGATGCATAGCCCACCACTTTGCCATCTTGCATGAGTACACACCCCAGTCCTTTTCTGGAGGCGTCGCAGTAAACATCGAAACTGCGGTAGATATCGGGAAGAGTCAATACTGGTGCCGACGTCAGCCTGGTTTTTAACTCATTGAAGCTCCATTCGCAGTCTTCTGTCCATACAAATTTCTTGTCCTTCTTGAGGAGCTTAGATATCGGCTTGGCGATCTTGGAGAATCCTTCGATAAAACGGCGGTAATATCCGGCCAGTCCAAGGAAACTCCGGATCTCTGAGACGGTGGTGGGTGCGGACCAATCAAGTACATCTTTTACATTGCTTGGGTCCACCGAGATTCCTTCTGCCGAGAGGATATGTCCGAGGAATCCCACTTGCTGGAGCCAAAACTCACATTTGCTGAATTTGGCATACAATTGATGATCGCGAAGCCTTTGCAGAACTGCCCAAAGATGATCCTTATGTTCTTCCTTGCTCTTGTAGTAGATGAGGATGTCGTCAATAAACACCACCACGAATTTGTCCAAGAAATCCATGAACACCTTGTTCATCATATGCATAAAGAATGCTGGAGCGTTGGTGAGACCGAAGGACATAACGGTGCATTCGTAAAGACCGTATCGAGTGGTGAACGCGGTCTTAGGAATAACTTCCTTTTTAATCTTGAGATGATGATATCCTGTCCTCAAATCAATCTTTGAGAATACTTTGGCCACACTGAGTTGATCAAACAAATCGTCAATCCTCGGCAGTGGATACTTGTTTTTAATGGTGACGTCATTCAACTGTCGGTAGTCGACGCACATTCGTAGACTGCCATCCTTTTTGTCCAAGAAAATTGTTGTTGATCCCCATGACGAAGAGCTGGGACGAATGTATCCTTTTTGCAGGATCTCATCCAGTTGCTTCTTCAATTCCACCAATTCTGAGGAGGGCATCCGATAATATTTCTTATGTATCGGGGTGGTTCCAGGCACCAGGTCAATAGCGAACTCTAATTCTAGGTCTGGCGGCATGCCGGGTAATTCTTCAGGAAATACATCGGGATACTCGCTGATCACTGGGATTAATTCCACTTCTTCTGCCACGGCTGCGAAAACCATATCCTTCGTGGGGATACGCTTGCGGGCATAAAAACTTGTGGTGCGACCTTCCATATTTTTCAGAGTAACTTCTCTGGTCGCACAGCTGATGCAGACTTGGTACTGGGTCAACCAATTCATGCCCAGAATGACATCCAATTTGCTGGAATCGGTGATTATCAATGATGTTGGAAACTTGACACCCTTGATGTCAATCTCCAAATTCCGGCAGACGAGATTGCTTCTAAGTATGGATCCCGGGGATTGTACCAGCATGTGTTTTCCCAAAACCGAGCAAGAAAAATTGTTTTGGGAAGCAAAACTCCGCGAAATGAAAGAGTGGGAAGCCCCAGAGTCAAATAAAATTACGGCGGGTATGTCGTTAACGAGAAACATACCAATGACGAATTCCGGGTCTTCTTGGGCTTCGCCTGTGGAGATGTGATGAACTTGCCCTTGGATTATATCGGGTGCGGAATACTGCTCCATGTAGTTGACTTGCGGCTGAAATGGAGCGCCGTGCTTGGTGTTCTTGGGACACTGTCGGGCGTAGTGTCCGGTTTGACCACAGCTAAAGCACGAGTTGTTGCGCTGGCAATCGTCGCGCACCGGGCTGGTCACGACATTCTTGACTTGGGTAGTAGTCTTGTTGACGTTCTGCTGCCAATTGGGTTTGTACTCCACCTGAGTTTGTTGCCATGTACGAGCCTTTTGCACTGGTTGCATATCCTTCTTGGGCTCGAATTTGCGCTTGTGGTCATTAGAAACTGGCTTGTTGTCGTGTAGGAGCTTGTGTTCCCTCTCGGCGATTAGGGCCTTGTTTACCAGGGTCAGGAAGTCCGGGAAATCAAACATGCTGAGAGTGCACCGGAGATGTTGGTTTAGGCCTCCAAGGAACTGATCGATCTTCCGCTCCTCTATGGCCACATCGTGGAGTGAATAGCGGGCCAGATGGTTGAATTTATTCAGGTACTCGGCGACGGTCATGCTGCCTTGAGTGAGAGCGAGAAATTCACGTTGCTTGATCTTCATGACTCCGGAGGGAATATGATACTTGCGGAAATGATCCTGTAATTTTGTCCAAGTAATTTCCTCGTCGGTAGGCCATATTGCTTTGGCATTATCCCACCATATAGCGGCATCTCCTTCAAGATAATGCGTAGCGAAGGGAACCTTGTCTCCGTCATCTGTGCGAGCAATCTCCAGTTTTCTCTCAATGGTCCTTAGCCAGTCATCGGCGTCCAAAGGATCAGTAGCTTGGCTGAAACTGGGAGGCTTGGTTCGCTGAAAATCTGATAGCTTGGAATGATGGCCATTCTGGTTCCCATTATGTCCAACCATAACTTGTACGCTTTTCAGTATTTCCAGTAGATCGTTGCTCCTTCTTTCTTCAAACATTCGCAGGATTTGCTCGGTGGAAGGCGGTTGTGGTGGTGGAGGCGGAGGTGGCTGATATGGTTCAGGGGAATGTCCTACCTGCCTTGCGGAACGATGGACAGGGACATCCCCACCAGCTTGACTGCTGCTGCCTCCACACGGCATCCTATTTTTCGTTTTCCCAATAGATAGCAACCATGATGAGAAAATTCCAAAGTGGGGAAAAACCAATGACAAATCCCGGAAGAAAACAGCGAATAAAACCAAGTCAAAAGAAAAGAGTCCAACATAATTATACATAGTCCCAACATGAAAATAAACATCGCGATGGGTCCACTACCCGCGTAAATGAAACTGCGCATCATGACAAGTGTGATTACAACCATACATCATGCTCATAACTACCGCGATCCTCTAACGATCTACTGCTCAGATGGTGCTGCTGTAGGCTCGCCTCCTGTGCCGGACCCAGATCCTGAATTGATAGTAGAGACCTCCAGGGGAAGAGAGGTGCGCTGGCGCTGCCTTGATGGCTCTCCCTCAGGGGCAGGCGGGGGATGGGATCTAAGCATGGGAGCGGCAGGGGTAGCAACAAGAGAAGACCATGCAGCAGGAGCGCTGCGAGGGTTCACCGTCAAAGGGTTAACGGTACCCTGCGAGGTCATCGTAGGAATGGAGTGGGAGGAATAGAAGTGTAAATGACAGCGGGAAGAGGGTTCCTTGCACGGGCAGTAGCGAGAGCAGCGCGAGCGCGTGAGAGCTCCCGAGCTAACTTGTAGTTAAGGAGATTGCTAGCAGTGATGTAGCGTGCAAGGTGACTAGTGGGACGATCGCACGCCGGATTAATCAACGGAAAGCGGATACACCCATTCTCGTGCAGAGATGGGTAGAAGAAAAGTCCAGGGTGGGTGTGCATGCGAACCTTGTTGTAGCGCAAGTCTACAAGAGCCTCGATAGCTGCAAACTGAACCGCCTGAGAAGGCGTAGAAGCAAGAACACCCTTAGACGAACGAGTGTAAGCGACGGATGGGGAACTGTGGTGTAGAGTGACCTCAGCATAATACTCATACACTGCACCGGCCAGATGCTCGCGATACACCCGATACTTTGGATTAGCACCCTCTGGATAGAGTCGTCGCCACACGTTCTGAAGCAGGTGCGGCGATGTGCACGGAGCTGGCTCAGGGTGGTACAAGATCGGTACTGGTGCCATCTACACTCACAAACCATACGGTTAGTAATAACAACAGTAAGTCATGCATGCAATGCAACAACCAATTCCTATGTCTACCGGCACTCAAACGAAGCTAACTACCGTCTTACTAACGCACTACCGGTCTAGCGTGTCCTACAATCAGCGCGACTCTGATACCAAGCGTTGTGGCACCCCGGCTCAGAGCAACCGGTTTACCCTGCATTGCCAGCCTAGAGATCGAGTCTTCTGGCAATACACAACAACATGGTACAGAAATAACCGCTTTATTGATACTAGCGTGGTACATGAGTCTGCTATTACATCGAGATTCGAGGCCAAGCGGCACACACGGTGCTGCTGGACAGTATGTACATTATTTAATGAACATGGCTGGGGCCTCGATCACACGAAACTACGCGGTAGCGGAAGAATGACGTAGCGGAACTCCATGGCACAGGGACACCGACGTGGACACAACCTAGACACGAGATGCGCTCCGAGGTGAATCGACTCGCTTGAAAGCTAGCATGACATGCCAGGTCAGTACATTGAATGTACTTGCAAGCTCACAACAAACATCAGCACGATGACAGACAATATCATGATAATTAATCCGGTTAAATTAACGCAAGAAATTACTACGAATGCAAAGCTATGCAAAGCAACCAAACAGCACAACGAGTCACACGGACTCGCTTACCAGACGGTTACCTCGTAACCAAACGGTGCCACACCGGGGTCACACCTGAAACCAATCACTCATGAACACCTCGAGTGTTCACGGTTCACCACGACACAATGCATCACAACCATTACTAGTTTGCAAAATTATTTATAAAAAGGTTGATCCATGGTGTGACTTATTCCCGAGTCTTGCCCATAACCGAGGGCGCGGCTATCGATAGATTAAATACACTCTGCAGAGGTAGCGCACTTTACCCACACCACGGAATACCTGGCCTCGCACTCCCATTCGGGTGGACCAAAATATTCTGACGAAACCCTCCCTTTGTCGTGCACTCTCCCCGGCCACTCCGACCATCTCCCTCACAGGGCTAGGTCTTGGGTGGCCCCGTGTCTACCAAAGACACCAACGGCCACCGTCGTGGCAAAACGGTCCCAACCAGGGACAAGGTACCATAAAAACAAAAATGAGCACACAAGGTTATGTCTGCCTACCGGGCCAGGGTATGCACGCCCATAACCTTCCCTCGCGGGAGGCACCGGTGAGAGCCACGACAAAGGGCTGAATCAAGACCTTCCCATTTGGTAAATGTGGTCGCACTGAACTAAAACCCGATTCAGTGGCACCATGATGTGATCAACATCATATCTAGGTTGAACTTAATCAAGTTTTAATTTTCAGAAAAACTTTTTATTACTAGCATAGCAATATACCGGGAATCATGCAACTAATCGTCACACAGAGCAAGCAACTCTTACGCATGGATCCAAGCAAGCAACATGACTACACTGCACTACTAAGTTCAGAAACATCTCTAGTTGTTTCTTATTATTTTTTTAACTACCAAACAACATTTTTATTTGTTCATTATTACGTTGAAACTATTACTAGCAAAATAACTACCATAATTTCTCATAACAAAATACCTAGTGCAAAAATCTTACTCTACTTAGCCAAACAATTCTATGCACTCAACCAGAAGCTAAAACAAGCATCACCAGCATTATAAAGCAACTAGAAATGCACCATATTAATTTATCAAATTTTGAATGCAAATAAAGGCTCATATTCAAGTAGAAAATCATAGATATTGAAATAACACCATCCAAATGATGTTGTGGCTTGCCTTAGTGCAGAGGAGGGTCACACTCCTCCTGGTTAGCTTCAAGGCAAGATCCTCCTTCTGAAAATATTTTAAAACCACAAAAATAAATGTCAAAACACATTCTGAAAATCACCAGAAATTCTAGACAGCAAGGAAAAATCCACCCTTTGGTGTGCTGCTAGAGTTTTCTGTAACAAAGACAATGCAAAAAGAATCAATTCATTTGGACTTGTGGTTTAGGAATTAGAGCTAGTCAAAGTTTGGTCAAATTTCTGAATTAATTTGAATTAACAGAAATTCCGGGGGGGTGACGTCGAAGGCGTAAAGTGGGAGTGCGCCTCCACTCATACCGCTTCGGGCGCGAGTGGTGAGGCTGACACTGGGCCCCACCAGCCAGGAGAGAGGGGAGGGGATCGAAACCAGAGGGGAGGCAGAGCCTCGCCGGAGCTTACGCCGGCGACGAGGGGTCTTGGGGCTAAATGAAAAGGATAGGATGGAAGCTGGGGTCGTGGCGCACCTGCCCGTACCCGTGGCTTGGCGAGAGGTGGCCGGAGTTGGTCGCGGTCGGGCTCGCAAGGTTCGGTGGCGGACGGGGTTCGCCGGAGAGGAAAGAGACGGCGGCGAGAGGCGGCTCCGAGGGCTCCACGGAGTCCAGGCAGCACCAGCAGACCCCCAATGCCCCGCCCAAGCAGCTGCTTGAGCTTGAGGGGCACCGGAGTGCGGCGTCTGGACCGCGGGGATCGCCGGAGTCCTCGGGTCGGGGCGACGGCTAGAGGCCTGCCCGACCAGGCTGCAGCTCGTCTACGTGCTCGTGGAGGTGTGTGGAGTGGTGTGTGGCTCGATAGCGAGGAGGGGGTGGCTTTATATAGCCGGAGAAGAGGGGGGGACGTGTCGCCGCCGGAGCGTTCGGGACACGCGGCGAACATCGATGAGAGGCACCAACGGAGGGGGGACAAAGTGCAGCGTCAACGCCGGCACTTGCCCACGCTCGCGGACGAGCACAGGAGGCGGTTGGGATGTGGACAAGCACACGCGCGCACCGTACCGCGATGGCCGCGACTTGACCGGTCCTGCTGTGGTGGCTCCGGTGTCGGCGAGCGCCAGGGAGGGGTCAAGGGTGATGACTCGGGGGTGGTGGCGCGTTGCGGCAGTCGGAGGCGAGCGCTGGCACACGCACGCTCGAAACAGAGCGCAAGGCGCCAGCCAGAGCGCGTCGAGACGCATGCCAGGCACCGTGTCCACTCGTGGTCACCAGGCTAGCATGGTCAAAACGATGCACAGGCGCGGCCAAACCTTGTCTACGCTCTCGACCACACAGTGCTACGTCTAGGAGAGGTGATGGCTCATGCCCAGGTCGACCAGAAGTGACTGCACTTAGCTGACAAGTTTCTGTGCAGAAACTTGGTCGCCAAGTTTGTCCACCTTCTAGAAGGCCATTAGGGCTGATCTCCTGGTGTTTAGGGTTTCTTAGGAGGGTTTTTAAACTCAAGAAAGATCAGGGCTAAATGCTTAGGGAAAAATGCACTTGCTGTACAAAGTGCATTTCTGGTCCAGAAGTGAAAAGATTTTCTACAGCAAAAATATTACAAAAAGTGATGCAATATTTTTGCATGGGAAGGTGTGCCATGGTCCGAAGAATATTTAGGAATTATCTCAGATTTTTCTGAGCAAGAAAAATTGAGGTTGCTTTGGAGCACAAAGTTCTGAAATGAACTTAAGAGAGAAAAATGAATATTTTCTTTTTAGGAAAAATATTCATTTGATTATTTTGGGAATTTTGTGGGAGGAAATAGGTAGATAGGTCACTTGGGTGAAAGCCAAGGATATGCCCAAGTGACAAGTCCATTTGAATTGATTCAAAACTCCAAATCAAATCAGGGCAAAGCCACGATGAAAACCGAGTCCGGAAAGAGAGAGAAAGCAAGTCCGGTAAAAAGAGAGAAGGCAAAATACAGGCTGTCACAAACCTCCCCCACTTAGAATGAATCTCGTCGTCGAGATTCGATTGCTTGGGAAAACCATTCTGGGTATGCAGTCCTTAAAAATTCCTCTCTTTCCTAGGTTGCTTCTTCTTCGGTGTGATGCTCCCACTGAACCTTGTAAAATCTTATCTCTTTGCTGCGAGTGACCCTTTCTGTCTGATCCAATATTCTGATTGGCTTTTCCTCATAAGTCAAATCCTTAGCCAATTCTATCTCTGACATATCAGTCCTTTTTTCCAGTGGTGAGATGCATCTCCTTAGCTGTGAGATGTGAAATACGTTGTGTACTTCTAACAATTCCGGTGGCAATTCCAACTGGTAGGCAACTGTCCCGACTCTGGCCATGACGGGAAATGGACCGATATATCTGGGTGCCAATTTTCCTCGGGTCTGGAACCTCTTGACTCCTTTCATAGGGGAGACTCGGAGATATACGTGTTCTCCGGGTTCGAAGGTGATCTGACGATGTTTGGCATCATAGTAGCTCTTCTGTCGGGATTTGGCCAGTTGTAGTCTGTCTCGTATCTCCTTGACTTGCTTCTCGGCTTCAAGCATTAAATCGGTCCCGAAAATACGGCTATCTCCGGTTTGAGACCAATTCAATGGGGTGCGGCATTTCCGGCCATACAGGGCTTCATAGGGTGACATCTCTAAGCTGGCCTGGAAACTGTTGTTGTAGGAGAACTCGGCGTAGGGTAGACAGTCTTCCCACTTGAAGCAGGTGGTCTCAGCCAAGAAAAGTATCTAGAAGATTGCTCATGCCATTCTAGATTTCTCGTTAGATTTGCTTTCTCTCAAGACTGCCGTTTGCTTGTTCTAAATTTAGATTTGCTTGTGTCGCAGTTAACCTTGTAGTTTGCTTCCAGTTTACATATCTTCTGAACAAGTTTATTTCCAGTGCAATGTTGGAGTTTTCTATTATTAGAATATATTGGCGTGAAACTGAAAAATATAAACACAGTACGGATAGTATACGATCAGCGTAATGCACATGCACTAGTACCTTTGTGGATGCAGTGTCGAAATGCAGGGACAACAATTACAAAATGCTCCTAAAAGCAGTGCACAATGTTCTAACAAACCATTGCACACACAATATTAAAAATCATCCGTATGCAACACTTTAGAAAAACATTTTGAATATAGAGGTAGTTAGGTGTTTATTCTCCTTGGAAAACATTGCTTATGCCTGTGACCCTCAGAGAAGAACACTACAGAGGCACGGTTGTCCGTCAATAACACCAACTACTTAAAACACCCATGGAGGCACTTCTGTGCCTCCACTCCTATGGGGACCGTGCGTAAATTGGCTTCACGTCCGTTAATGAGGCCGAATGCCTTCGAAGACACATGGAACTCATAGGCCATGGCCCCCGCAATGAAAACGTGTCAATGAAAGCTTCTTGAAAACAGAGGCACACCTTCACGTGCTTGCATCACGATCCTTCGCGTCCGTACCTCCCTTAGAATCACGTCCGTGCCTTACGGCCAGCTTCCGACGTATCGGGTCTATGAAGATTTGCTTCCTTCTTAATATGGGACGTGACTATCGCAGAGGCATAGGCTCCATCCTACACCTCCGTGCCTCGACAAGTACGACGACCGTGCTTGTAACTGTGAAGCGTATAGGACACCTTAGGGACGACCTTGCAACTATTTCAGACATGACCGTGCATGTTCCGTCGACACATTCATGCCTCTCATATTTAATTGAAAAACATTCCGGAAAAACAGTAACGGACGCCTATTGTCAATCCTCACGTCACGTACATTCGACGTACATTCCTTCGTCACACAAGTAATAGCCGTGCCTCTGCCACAGAACATATAAGTGAAAAACGATTCTTCCTACACTTGTAAAACCCGGAATGCCCTGGATAAATGTCAAATCCCACCTTGCGGTAAAAACACGGAGGCTGGTGCTTCTCAGAAACACATCTGTGGCTTTTTGCGCATGTAGTTGAGTGCACGGCTATTTGTTCATGTCCGTGCCTCACGTAGCACCATAGCACGAATTGACGTCCGTGCAATCAGGTAGCTTCATCTCCGTGCCTCACGTAGCATCGTATCTGTGCCTCTTGTTGCGCCTCTTGTTGTATGAGTGCTTCTTGCAGCTGCATGTCCACGCCTCTCGTTGCTTCTCGTTCTTTCTGTCCATCTGGTAGCGTCAGTTGCAACACGGACACACAACAGTGCCTCTGAAGAAACACAACACTGCTCCTCCCAGCGAGTGCATCAAGCAAACAATTGCCACTCCGAATGAATGTACCATGCCCGTGTGTCTGAGAGTTAAACCAGCCACTTCAAGCATGCTTCTCTTGGTCAGAGACTTGTACCTCTACATATTGCCCCTGCATGCCTCACTAGATAAATTGTAAAAGTTAACATTTGACAGCAAACTACGTAAGACAACGATCATCTCCACGACTTGCTGGAGATACAACGGTTGTTAAAATCATAACTGCTGATTTTATTTTTATTTTTTATAAAGAAAAACCATGATCCAAAACCCGCGATGTGCACAACCGCATCGACAGTGAGATCGTGCACTCCTTTGCCGCTTCCCCGCCCTTAAATTTAGACTTCCGCCGCAGCCTTCTCACACACAAACAACAGAAATCGCCATTGCGCTCCGACTCATTGTTCCCCACGAAATACCAGGTTGCAGGAGGACCAACTGCTCCAGGCCATGGGATTCACCAGGGAATTCAAGGAGGTGCAGGTCCACAGCAACACCAAGTTGCACGTGATCCACACCAACGACTTGCACAAGGCGGCGACAACCATTGAGCAGTACGAGCGACACCTCCAGTTCAAGCGCCACAAGATCATCGGAGTTGATTTGAAGTACACCAACGACCATGGCGAAGATCAGAAACCCGCCCTCGTCTAGCTCTCCGTCGGCAAGGATCATCTGGTGCTGCTCTTTCAACTAAGCGCGGCCGACAAGAACTGCACCAAGTTCGACAACTTCCTCGCCGACCCCAGGTACACGTTTGTTGGCTTCTCCATCGACAGCGACATAGAGATGCTCAGCCGCGTCGGATTGGAGATCGCCCACTTCGTCGACATCCAGAAAGAATGGAGGGTGCCTACAGCTACCAAGCCTCTGGACTCCCTTGGGGACGCCTCAGGCATCCTTGTCCACGACGTAGAGCTCACCAACGCAGAGCACCAGCGCTGGGCGCGCATGCCCCTGTCCATGAGGCACATCGAGTACGCGGCAAAGGACGCTTACGCTGCGTACGAGATATGGAGCCGTCTCACCATCATCCAGGAAGGGCTTCGCCGGGCAAAACTCGACAAGGAGCAGACCAGGAAGCGCGCTAGGTCCTGTGGCGACTACGACTACTGATGCGGCCACGACTAATGTCAGTGTTCTCAATGTTTATAAAAATTTTCCACAGGTCAATGAATTAGAGCGCAGAGATTTATACATACCAAAATACAATAGTTTTGGTGAGGTTGCAGCCCTAGTTGAAGCCATGTGCATGCATTCTAGTTGGTTGCATGATACGGATCAAGCAAAGAAAGGTCGGCTTCATGCATGCATGCCAGTTTGCTAGGGAAACAAATTACTAGGAAGGCAATATACACGGGACTCCTACAAGTATGAATCATTAAGTGATAAAGCTAATTCTTTTTCTGAGATCCCAAGAGCACCAGAACAGATGCTGCGTCAAGAAATATGGGAAGCAAACACATATATATTAATCAGAAGGAAATCAATGATTGCATCGGTTGGTAAAAATAGAGATCGAAATTACTACTACTTCTGTTGGGGTCGACCACCAGAAAAGATCACGAGCATCAGGAAGTTACTCACGTGGATTTTTACATGTTTAAAGGAGATTGGATGGGGCCCACCAAGCTTGCCGATCCTGGAGTTAGTTTAAACTAAGAAAGAGTCTACAGATTAGAAAATATGTGTACGTGTGTCTTTTGGAAACCTTTTAGGTGTGCGTGTGTTTCAAGTTGGCTACTTCTATAAAGCCTAGGTGTGCGTCATTGTAAAGAGGTCAGGTTATTTTATAAAATAGACACGATGTGTTTTCAAGGGTAGACACCCGTATCAAGTTTTAGAGGGATCTTTAGAAAACCTCTGTGTTGCGATTTCTTTGTAGAAATTGTTTTTGCGCGTGAGTACCATCGTCGACATTGGTTTTCTCGTGCCGGGCCGCAAGGTTCAAATCCTCTATTTCGTGTACATCGCGTGCGCGGGCGAGGGGCTACTGCTGCTGAAGGTGGAGTGTCGTGAAAGGTCGGGCTGCAACAACGGATCGGATCTCGCCCTCGAGGTTCGGTCTATATCAGGTGGTATCAGAGCATCAGGTTGTTCACGACACTATGAAGAAGATGACGAGCGCATCGTTATTCAGTAAGTTAAGCTATGGATTTCAGTTGGAGGAGGAAGGTCGATGGGATGGGCTTTTTCATACTCGTATCGTGGTACAGGAGAGATCATGTGCCATGATAATTGACCACATGAGTTTGATCAACGCCGCAAGCATCGAGATGGTGGAGAAGCTAGATCTACCAATGACACCACGAGCAAAACCATACTTGTTTCGTTGGGGTCATGAAGAGCTCAGTGTCACGCATCAAACAAAGGTACCGTTTTTGCAAGGAAAATATTTTTGCATGGTTTTCTGTGACGTGATTCCGGCACCGATGGTTTCATGTCACTTATTGTTGGGCAAGCCATGGTACAAAGAGCATGGTGTTGTGTATGATTGTCAAACGCACATATATACCGTCAAGAAGGGTAAGAAGTACGACCTCGTGCCCATGGGTCTGGATCGTTTTATTGCTTGGAGGGAAGAACATCTTGAGAAGTTAAAAGAGCAAAAAGAAGAAGAAGACAAGAAGGTCGAAGGTGCTAAAAGTTTGACGGTCATCGTTCAATCTGCACATGAAGATATTATTGAAGAGATTGACTCGAAACCGAGGACGGTTTCGCTTCAAGGAGGAGAGGATGATGCGGCCACGACTAATGTCAGTGTTCTCAATGTTTATAAAATTTTTCTACAGGTCAATGAATTAGAGCGCAGAGATTTATACGTACCAAAATACAATAGTTTTGGTGAGGTTGCAGCCCTAGTTGAAGCCATGTGCATGCATTCTAGTTGGTTGCTTCGTACGGATCAAGCAAAGAAAGGTCGGCTTCATGCATGCCAGTTTGCCAGGGAAACAAATTACTAGGAAGGCAATATACACGGGACTCCTACAAGTATGAATCATTAAGTGATAAAGCTAATTCTTTTTCTGAGATCCCAAGAGCACCAGAACAGATGCTGCGTCAAGAAATATGGGAAGCAAACACATATATATTAATCAGAAGAAAATCAATGATTGCATCGGTTGGTAAAAATAGAGATCGAAATTACTACTACTTCTGTTGGGGTCAGTGGCAGAGCCAGGGGGACCAGCAGGGGCCCTGGCCCCCCCTAACATCCCTGATTTGTCATTAGTTTGGATATAAACAGTGCAGAAATTAGAAAAAATACATGCATAAGTGTAGTTTGGCCCCTGCAATCAATTATTTTTGTCATTTGGCCCCCCTAATCTTAATTTCCTGGCTCCGCCACTGGTTGGGGTCGACCACCAGAAAAGATCACGAGCATCAGGAAGTTACTCACGTGGAATTTTACATGTTTAAAGGAGATTGGATGGGGCCCACCAAGCTTGCCGATCCTGGAGTTAGTTTAAACTAAGAAAGAGTCTACAGATTAGAAAATATGTGTACGTGTGTCTTTTGGAAACCTTTTAGGTGTGCGTGTGTTTCAAGTTGGCTACTTCTATAAAGCCTAGGTGTGCGTCGTTGTAAAGACGTCAGGTTATTTTATAAAATAGACACGATGTGTTTTCAAGGGTAGACACCCGTATCAAGTTTTAGAGGGATCTTTAGAAAACCTCTGTGTTGCGATTTCTTTGTAGAAATTGTTTTTGCGCGTGAGTACCATCGTCGAGATTGGTTTTCTCGTGCCGGGCCGCAAGGTTCAAACCCTCTATTTCGTGTACATCGCGTGCGCGGGCGAGAGGCTACTGCTGCTGAAGGTGGAGTGTCGTGAAAGGTCGGGCCGCAACAACGGATCGGATCTCGCCCTCGAGGTTCGGTCTATGTCAACTACTGAAGCAGGTGGTCCCGGCCAACAGAAGTATCTAGAACATTGCTCACACCATTCTCGATTTCTCATTAGATTTGCTTTCTCTCAAGACTGCCGTTTGCTTGTTATAAATTTAGGTTTGCTTGTGTCGCAGTTAACCTTGTAGTTTGCTTGCAGTTTACATGTCTTTTGCACAAGTTTATTTCCAGTGCTCCACATAGGCATTATGTGCCTATGTGCTTCAGATACCAAGGGGACCGTGCGTAACTTGGCTTCACGTCGTTTTACGCAACATTCTAGACGTCAACCAAAAGATTCACCTTCTATCTGATATGTTCATTAATGAGGCCTAATGCCTTCGAAAACACATGGAGCTCATAGTCCATGCCCCCTGCACTGAAAACATGTGAGTGAAAGATTCTTTAAAGCAGAGGCACACCTTCACGTCCTCGCATCACGATCCTTTTGCGTCCCTACCTCCCTTAGAATCACGTCCGTGCCTCCAGTTCGTTACGTGCGTGCCTCTACGTCGGGTAAAACCATACCTCTGTCGTGCGTAACATGTTAAGAAAGTTGCTGACAACAAAAACATCAGCAAACCGAGCATTACATCCACCCCACTGGCACTAAACGTGACATCATCGAAAACGCAGAGGTCAGCTTCCGACGTATCGGGTCTGAAGATTTGCTTCCTTCTTAATATGGGACGTGACTATTGCAGAGGCAAAGGCTCCATCCTTCACCTCCGTCCCTCGACAAGAACGACGACCGTGCTTGTAACAGTGAAGTGTATAGATGATACATTAAGGAGACATTAGGGACCACCTTGCACCTATTTCATATGTGACCGTGCCCGTTCCATCGGCACATTCATGCCTCTCACAAAAGTAATAGCCGTGCCTCTGCCACACAACATATAAGTGAAAAACAATTCTTTCTACACTTATAAAACCCGGAATGTCCTGGATAAATGTTGAATCCCATCTTGCGGCAAAACCATGCAAGACGGTGCTTCTTAAAAGCACATCTGTGGCTTTTTTGCGCATGTTGTTGAATGCCTCTCTAGAATCTAACCATGTTGAAACCATATTCAAATCTAACCACACTGAAATCTCTAGAATCAAATGTGTGCCCCAGTTGGGACGTTTATTTTGTACTTGAAACTGCAATCTATAATAAAACAATACAGTGTAAACATACGCCTTCCGACCCAAATATGGTACTGGAAACTGCAATTTGTAATAAAACATACACCTTCCGTCACAAATTAATTGGCTCAACCTTGTACTAACTAGTACAATGTGAATTGTACTGCCTGGTACGAAGTTACATAAAAGTTGACACATTTATTTTGGGACGGGGTAGCACTACTACTTAAGAACAAAACACGATTGCTTGACATGGAAACGAAACTATCTCCATTCTGACATCGACGATTGCTTGACATTGTTCAACCTTTACAGGCATACAAAATATGGAAAGCATAAAAACCATGGAAAAGCAAACATCTACCAACAAAACTACACTACTCCCCGTCGTCGGAGATGTCCACTATCTCCATTCTGACATCGACGTCGTTGGCCTCCGCCTCCTGCTCCGCATCCAGCTCGTCGAAGAGCACATCGGTCTTCGCCTGTTCTTCCCGAAGGAAGCGCCGGTTGGACTCCACATACGCCTCATCTTGGATGGACTCCAGGATAGCGGTCTGCTCCGCCATCAAGGCCGACTCACCGAGATAGAACTCCGCCTCGTCTTCCTCGTCACCCCACTCCTCGTCGTCCTCGTCTTCCTTGTCACCAGCCTCCTCGTCGTCCTCGTCCACGCCTTCCTCGTCGTCCTCGTCATCCTCGACACCCCCCACCTCTTCCTCCATCACATCTCCCCCCACTGGATCACCCACCTCCTCTTCCTCCATGACATCTCCCCCCACTGGATCAACTCCCTGCATGAGCTCCGACGCATCCCCCTCCACTTCCTCCACCTCCCCAATCTCCTCCGGCCCCGGCGAGTCCGGAGACATGCCCGCTGCGACCCGAGCGGCGCGCCTCGAATGGACGTCCTCCTGCAACTGAAAGCGGCGCTCGGGAGTAAGCATCGCGTAAGTAGTTATCTTGTGCCAAACCATGGCGGGGAACGTCACAAACGAAAAGAGGAAGATGGATGATTTCCTAGGATTGCCGGCGAAAGAGGGAGAAGCAGGATGATGTCTAGTGGTGGCGGACGCCGCTCGGCTTAAATAACTGCTCCTTGACCTCGGGCGAGGAGCCAAGACGGTGACACGCGTCGTTCACTTCGCCGACGGATAAGACGGCCGTCGGTCCTTTCGGATTCCGCAACGTCGACACGTGGCGTTCACTCTATTAAATACCTCCACCTCCTCCAGAGTGGCGTCACCGGAGGAAACGCCCGTCGGACCCTTGGGTTTCCGGAGCGGCGTCCACCCGGCGTTCACACGACTCCCGTAGAACGGTGGGGTTTCTGCAATCAACACACGAATGTGACACTGTGTAATGCATAACCGTGCCTCACCTGGCTTCATAGTTGTGCCTTTCAGTGCGAACGATTCAACAGAATCATTTGGAACACCAAGACAAACTAACGTCACTCTACACAATGCCACGCCGTGCCTTCCTGGGACCCACTCCGCTTTGTTTCAACAATAAACTCACGAAACGTGACTCTCCGACAGACCCAACCATGCCCTCATGGCATTCATGTCCGTGCCTCTTCTTCTGAACGAATCAACGGAATCATTTCGAACACAAATACAAGCGAACGTGACTCTATATAAAACCACGCCATCTGGAACACCAAGACAAACTGACGTCACTCTACACAATACCACACCGTGCCTTCCTGGGACACAGGACTGTGCGAAGAATATACCACACCAGCGTCTCTCGAATAGGCCATTCCATGCCTCACAGGGTAAACAGTGGGTGTTCACATCTGAACCAATTCCGTTCGTTCTCCCCAATTAAAGAAAGAACCTGACGGTGCCTTTGTGCGCTGAACGCCCGTGCCTCTCCGTCTGATCGAGTCGACGGAATCATTCGGAACTCAAACACACGGGAATGTGACTCTATATTATACGGGAGCATGCCTTTTAACGCTTCACGCCCGTGCATGTGACCCTTAACACTGCCACGAACGTCCACGCCATCGTCAGTGCACAAGTCATCGTCCGCGGCTATATTCACTTCACGCCCGTGCTTCTAATAAAAGAAGCATGACGTAACTCAGTACAGAACCGTGGCTTTTAAAAACAAGGAACTTACGCTTTTAAACAACTCGACTCTCGAATCAGCCACTCACAAAGTAAACAGCTAGCGTTAACATCTAAACCCATTCTGCTTTCTTTCCATGATAAACGTACGAACGTGACTGGGAAAGACGAAACCATGCCCCCATGCGATTCACGTGCGTGCCTATTTTTCTCAACGAGTCAACGGAATCATTTCAAACACAAATACAGGCGAACGTGACTATATAAAACCACACCATGACTCTGTGGGATGCAAGCCAGTGTCTGTGACCTGAAACACTACAACACAGAAAAGCCACGAACGTACACGCCTTCATCAGTACACAAGTCATTACAATACTAGGTTCACAACCGTGGATGCAGACACTTCACGTCGCGTGCATCATTAGTAATGGCGCCTAATTACAATGATACTCGAAATCAAAATACATTTTGTTAACAAGGTAGCTGACAGCGAAATTTCACAAGACAAGGTAAGAAACCACTCCACTGCTTAACAACACCAGACGCACACAACAGCCAGGGACGCTGCTGTATACCTAGTCCCCACCGACCTTGTTGCTGGTTTGCTCCCGGCGCAGCTCATCAATCTCCTTCTTCAGCGCCTTCACAGCTACGGCCGATTCCTGCGACGACCGGATGTGCTCTTCAAGGAGATTTCTCGTCTCAGCCGTAATTTCTACGATCCTGGCATTCGCCTTCTCCAAATCTTCCTTTCTTTCCTGGCAAAGCTTCCTCCATGCATAGGTGATCTCCAGCAGCAGCTCGTACGTTTTGTCAGCGTTTGGAATTGGAACCGAAGCATTCATTTCATCGACCAGGTTATTGAGAGTAACTAACAAGGACCTCACAGCACTTGCCGTCGCCGCCCCGCTCACCATTCCCTTCTCTCTCGAGCCACAGCTGCTCCCCAATTCTACAGCAGGGGACTTCTGTTCAAGACCATGACGCAGACTAACCCTACCTCCAATTGACTGTAAATCAGTATCAGCAAGACACACCTGCATCAAATTAGGAGTCAGCTGACCACAATAAATCATGTTTCACAAACTAAATGAAAGCAGCGAATGAAGGAGAAGCAGAAACAGGGTGAACTTACAGACGAGGAACCGAGATCTCCTCCGGCGACAGGGCACGGCGGTCCGGAGTAGTCTCCTTCTGCCCAGCCATGGCGGAGATGGTCAGTGAATAGAGATGAGCAAGAGGAATGGAAGGCCTGGCGGCAGACGAAGGGAGGAGTAGAATGTGGCTAGGGTTTCGAGACTCCGTCCGTCCGCCTTAAATAGCCGGAGCCTGGCCTCGGGCGACGTGCCAGAGCGGCGTCACTGGAGGAAACGCCTGTCGGACCATTAGGTTTCTAGAGCGGCGCCACATGGCGTTCACTCCCGAATACGAAGAGATGCCCGTCGAACCGTTGGGTTTCCGTGATAAATGCACGAATGTGACTCTTGGTAAAGCATAACCATGCCTCTCCGCGCTGCACGGATGTGCCTGCCGTTGCGAACGGTTCAACGGAATCATTTGGAACACGAAAACAACATAACGTGACTCTTCACAATACCACGCCATCACTTCCTGGGACCCACAACCATGCAAAGAATACACCACAGCAGCTTCTCTCGAACAAGCCTTTTCGTGCCTCACCGAGTAAACAGTGAGTGTTCACATCTGAACCCTTTCCGCTGGGTTTCCGCAATTAAAGAAAGAACGTGACTGTGGGTAAGACCAAACGGTGCCTTTCCGTTGGGTTTCCATCTGATCGAGTCAACGGAATTATTCGGAACACAAAAACAGACGAGCGTGACTCTATATAATACCACACCATGCCCATGCCTCTCCCATCTAATCGAGTCCACGCCTCTATCGAGTAATATACGAAACATCAAGAAAGAAGCGTGACTGTGCTTTTGAAAACAAGGAAACAAGCTTTTAAAAACAACGTCTCTCACATAGGCCATTCGATGCCTCACAGATTCAACAGTAAGTGTTGGCGTCTCAACCCATTCCGCTGGGTTAAAAAAACGAACGTGACTGTGCGTAATGCAAAGCTATGCCTCTGTGGGCTCACCAGCCGTGCCTCTCCTTCTGATCGAGTCGACGGAAGCACTCAGAACAGAAACACAGGGGAGCATGACTCATGTCGCTGCCTGGTACAGAACCGCGGATGTATTCACTTCACCCCCGTGCTTCTAATAAAAGAAGCGAGACGCAACTCAGTACAGAACCGTGGCTTTTAAAAACAAGGAACTTACGCTTTTAAACAACTCGACTCTCGAATCGGCCACTCACAAAGTAAACAGCTAGCGTTAACATCTAAACCCATTCTGCTTTCTTTCCATGATAAACGTACGAACGTGACTATGCGAAAGACGAAACCATGCCCCCATGGGATTCACCTGCGTGCGTGCCTATTTTTCTGAACGAGTCAACAGAATCATTTAGAACACAAATACAGGCGAACGTGACTCTATATAAAACCACACCATGAATTTGTGGGATGCAAGCCCGTGTCCGTGACCCGAAACACTGCAACACACAAAAGCCACGAACGTACACGCCTACATCAGTACGCAAGTCATTACAATACTAGGTTAACAACCGTGGCTGCAGAGACTTCACGAGCGGCGCCTAATTACAATGATACTCGAAACCAAAATACATTTTGTTAACAACGTAGCTGACAGAGAAATTTCACAAGACAAGGTAAGAAACTCCACTCCACTGCTTAACAACACCAGACGCACACAACAGCCAGGGACGCTGCTGTATATCTAGTCCCCACCGACCTTCTTATTGGTTTTCTCCCGGCGCAGTTCATCAATCTCCTCCTTCAGTGCCTTCATATCCTCTTCAAGTCGCTTCACAGCTGACGTCGATTCCTCCAATGACCGGGTGTGCTCTCCAAGGAGATACTCCTCACAGCCGTAATTTCTATGATCCTGGCATTGGCCTTCTCCAAATCTTCTCTTATTTCCTGGTAGAACTGTTGCCATTCGTAGGTGACCTCCAGCAACTCCTTGTACGTTCTGTCAACCTTTGCAATTGAAACCAACGCATTCATCCCATTGACCAGCTTAATGAGAGTAGCACCAACTGACTGTAAATCAGTATCAGCAAGACACACCCGCATCAAATTAGGAATCAGCTAACCACAATAATTCATGTTTCAAAACTAAATCAAGGAGGAGAAACAAAGAAAAAACAAATGAAGAAAAACAGAAACATGGTGAACTTACAGACGAGGAACCCTCGCCGGCCGGGATCTCCTCCCATGACAGGGCATGGCGGTCCGGAGAAGTCTTCTTCTGCTCAGCCATGGCGGAGATGGTCAAAGGATAGAGAGGAGCAAGAGAAAAGGAAGACCTGGGGGCGGACAAAGGGAGGAGAAGGATGTGGCTAGGGTTTTGAGACTCCGTTCGTCTGCCTTAAATAGTCGGAGCCTGGCCTCGAACGACGAGCCAGAGTGGCGCCACCAGAGGAGACGCCCGTCGGACCATTGGGTTTCCGGAGCGGCGCCATGTGGCGTTCACACCCGAATACGAGGAGACACCAGTCAATTTGTTGGGTTTCCGCAATAAACGAATGAATGTGACTCTGCACCATGGCTCTCTGGGCTACACGGTTGTGCCTGCCCTTGCAAATAATAACGTGACTCTTCACAATACAACGCCATGGCTTCCTGGAACCGACGACCGTGCAAAGATTATACCAAAGCAGCGTCTCTCGAACAAGCCATTCTGTGCCTCACCGAGTAAACAATGAGTGTTCATATCTGACCCCTTTCCGCTGGGTTTTAGAAACGAACGTGACTGTGGGTAATGCCAAACTGTGCCTTTGTGGGATTGACGCCCGTGCCTCTCCATCTGATCGAGTCGACAGAATTATTCGGAACACAAACACAGACGAGCGTGACTCCATATAATACCACACCATGCCCGTGCCTCTCCATCTGATCGAGTCCATGCCTTTATCGAGTAATATACTTAACATCAAGAAAGAAGCGTTTCTCACATGGGCCATTCGGTGCGTCACAGAGTCAACATTGAGTGTTTGCATCTCAACCCATTCCGCTGGGTTGCCCCAATTAAATAAACGAACGTAACTGTGCGTAATGCAAAGCTATGCCTTTGCGGGCTCACCGGCAGTGCCTCTCCTTCTGTTTGAGTCGACGGAAGCATTCAGAACAGAAACCAGGCGAGTGTGACTATATAAAACCGGACCATGCCTTTGTGAGTTTCACAACCGTGCCAGTCGCCCGAAACGTACACTCCGTCATGAGTACACAAGTCATGACGCCACTTAACACAGAACCGTGATTCTTTGTAATTCCACACCATGCCTTTGTGGGCTTCACGCCCGTGCCTCTGACCCGAAATATTGCAACACAGAGAGCCACGAAAGTCCACGAGTTTAAGAGTACAAATCATGACCCTACTTACTACAGAACCGAGACTACATGGACTTCAGTTCCGTGTTTTTCATATTCGTGTCTCTCGAATCGGCCATGCTTTCACCTTCATGTTTTGGCACCGTGACGTGTGTTCTTTGCTTCAAAAACGTGCCTTCTACATCGACGCGACTGCATGCCTAACGTGACTCAGCCTAATAGAAAAACGTGCCTCAATAGACTCGACGCCCGTGCGTATCCAAGTGAACGAGTAAGCGGAATCATTTGAACCAAAACTACGCACGGTTCGCAAAAACGTGCTCCCCGCGGGCGAACAAAGTGCCTCTGGTGGAAGCACAACCGTGCTCCTACTGCTAACACGCGACATCCATGACCCTAGCCTACTCATCTACATGTACCAACAAACCAAATAACGCCCGTGTCTCTCCATCTGGTCGAGTCGACGGAATTATTCTGAACACAAACACACACGAGCGTGACACTATATAACACCACACCATGCCTATGCCTCTCCATCAGATCGAGTCAATGCCTTTATCGAGTAGTACATGTAACAACAACAAAGAACCGTGATTGTGCTTTTGAAAACAAGGAAAGAAGCTTTTAAAAACAGCTTCAACAGTGAGTGTTCGCATCTGAACCCATTCCGCTAGGTTATCCCAACTAAAGAAACGAACGTGACTCTGGCTAATAAGAAGACTTGCCTCCGCCGGATTCACGTCCATTCCTCTCCAAGAGAATGAGTGAGTGCAATCATTTGGAAATACCAAAAGCATACACCCATGGTAATGAGACTCTGACTGTGCCTAATGCAACCCTATGCCTCTGTGGGCTGACCGGCCGTGCCTCTCCGTCTGAATGAGTCGACAGAAGCATTCGAAACAGAAACACGTGCGAGTGTGACTCTGTATAAAACAACACCATGCCTTTGTGGGACGCACGCCAGTGCCTGTGACCCGAAATATTGCCAAGAGGCATGAAAGTCCACGCGTTTATGAGTACAAGTCATGACGCTACTTAGTACAGAACCGTGGCTATACGGACTTCAGGTCCGTGTTTTGCTTGAAAAACGTGGCATCGTGATGTGCGTTCTTTGCTTGAAAAATATGCCTTCTACATCCATGCGTCTGTGTGCCTAACAAGCAAAGAACGAAGTTGACGATGCCTTTGTGGGCTGAACGCCCGTGCCTCTCCGTCTGATCAAGTCGACGGAATCATTCAGAACACAAACACACGGGAGCGTGACTATATTATACGGCAGCCATGCCTTTTAGCGCTTCACGCCCGTGCCTGTGACCCTTAACACTGCCACGAACGTCCACGCCATCGTCAGTGCACAAGTCATATTGCTACCTGGTACAGAACTGTGGTTGTATTCACTTGACGTCCGTGCCTCTAATAAATGAAGCACGACGTAACTCAGTACAGAACTTTGGCTTTTAAAAACAAGGAACTTACGCTTTTAAACACCACGACTCTCGAATTGGCCATCCGTCCCACACAAAGTAAACAGTTAGCATTAAGATCTAAATCCATTATGCTTTGTTTCCACAATAGACATACGAACGTGACTCTACGAACTATGCGCCCATGGCATTCAGGTCCGTGCTCTGCGAGTCAACAGAATCATTTCGATCTCGAATAGGCCATTCAGTGCCTCACAGAGTAAACTGTTGGTGTTCACATCTGAACCAATGCCGCTGGGTCTCCCCAGTTAAAGAACGAACCTGACGGTGCCTCTATCAGCGTAAATATGAACATGGCGTCCACGCCATCGTCAGTGCACAAGTCACATTGCTACCTGATACAGAACCGTGGCTGTATGCACTTGTGCCTCTAATAAATGAGGCGAGACGCAACTCAGTATAGAATCGTGGCTTTTAAAAACACGCGACTCTCGAATCGTCCATCCCGTCCCTCACAAAGTAAACAGTTAGCGTTAACATCTAAGCCCATTCTCCTTTGTTTCCATAATAAACGTACGAACGTAACCCTGCGAAAGACCAAACCATGCGCCCATGGGATTCACGACCGTGCCTGTTTTTCTGATCAAGTCAACGCAATCATTTTGAATCCGTGCGTCTTTTTTCTGAATGAGTCAACGCAATCATTTTGAACACAAACACAGGCGAACGTGACTATATATAAAACCACATCATGACTTTGCAAGCCCGTGCCTGTGGCCCGAAACACTGCAACACAGAAAAACCACGAACGTACATGTCATACTTGGTCCAGAACCGTGGGTACAGAGACTTCAGGTCCCGTTCTTCATAAGTAACAAAGCCTAATTACAAAGATACTGGAAACCAAAATATATCTTCTTAACAAAGTAACTGACAACGAAATT
The DNA here is from genome assembly GCF_018294505.1 of Triticum aestivum. Classification (NCBI taxonomy): domain Eukaryota; kingdom Viridiplantae; phylum Streptophyta; class Magnoliopsida; order Poales; family Poaceae; genus Triticum; species Triticum aestivum. Next base: position 6,070,863 of record NC_057814.1, read on the forward strand.
TCACAAGACAAAAAAAGAAACTCCAGCCGACTGCTTAACAACATCAGATGCACACAACAGCCAGGCACGCTGCTGTATACTTATTCCCCACCGAACTTCTTGCTGGTTTACTCCCCGTGCAGTTCATCAATCAGCTCCTTCAAATACTCGCCACGTTGATTAACAGCTTCCACCGATTCCTCCAACAACCGGACGTGTTCCTTAAGGAGATTTTCCTTCTCAGCCATAATTTCTACGATAGTGGCGTTCGCCTTCTTCAAATCTGATCTTGTTTTCTCGAAGAGCTTCTGCCACCCGTAGATGATCTCCATCAGCTGCTCGTAAGTGTTTTCAACCTTTGGAATTGAAACCAAGGCATTCATCTGATGGAGCAGGTTATTGAGAGTAGTTAACAGGGAGCTAACAGTTTGTTCGCCTCCAAGACGAGTTAGCTGGCTTGAAGCGAAGCCAGCCCGCAAGGCCTCCCCATCGCCACGGGACCTCTTAGCACTTGCCGTCGCCGCCCCGCTCACAATTCCCTTCTTCTTTCTCGAGCCACAACTGCTCCTCAATTCTACAGCAGGGCACTTCTGTTGAAGACCATGATGCAGCCTAACCATAGCTCTTATTGACTGTAAATCAGTATCAGCAAGACACACCCACATCAAATTAGGAATCAGCTAACCACAATAATTCATGTTTCACAAACTAAATCAAGTAGGAGAAACATAGGAAAAAACAAATGAAGGAAAACCAGAAACAGGGTGAACTTACATACAAGGAACCCTCGCCGGCCGGGATCTCCTCCCGTGACAGGGCATGGCGGTCCGGGGAAGTCTTCTTCTGCCCAGCCATGGCGGAGATGGTCAAAGGATAGGGAGGAGCAAGAGAAATGGAAGACCTAGCGGCGGACAAAGGGAGGAGAAGGATGTGGCTAGGGTTTCGAGACTCCGTCTGTCTGCCTTAAATAGTAGGAGGATCACCTCGGACGACGAGCCAGAGCGGCGCCACCGGAGGAGACGTCCGTCGGACCATTGGGTTTCCGGAGCGGCGCCACATGGCGTTCACACCCGAATATGAGGAGACGCCAGTCGATTCGTTGGGTTTCCGCAATAAATGAACGAATCTGACTCTGCACCATGGCTCTCTGGGCTGCTCGGTTGTGCCTGCCCTTGCAAATAATAACGTGACTCTTCACAATACAACACCGTGGCTTCCTGGAACCGACGACCGTGCAAAGATTATACCACAGCAGCGTCTCTCAAACAAGCCATTCCGTGCCTCACCGAGTAAACAGTGAGTGTTCATATCTGACCCCTTTCCGCTGGGTTTTCGCAATTAAAGAAACGAACGTGACTGTGGGTAATGCCAAACTATGCCTTTGTGGGATTGACGCCCGTGCCTCTCCATCTGATCGAGTCGACAGAATTATTCGGAACACAAACACAGACGAGTGTGACTCTATATAATACCACACCATGCCCGAGCCTCTCCATCTGATCGAGTCCACGCCTTTATCGAGTAATATACGTAACATCAAGAAAGAAGCGTGGTTGTGCTTTTAAAAACAAGGAAATAACCTTTTAAAAACAACGTTTCTCACATAGGCCATTCGGTGCGTCACAGAGTCAACATTGAGTGTTCGCATCTCAACCCATTCCGCTGGGTTACCCCAATTAAAGAAACGAACGTAACAGTGCGTAATGCAAAGCTATGCCTTTGCGGGCTCACCGGCAGTGCCTCTCCTTCTGTTTGAGTCGACGGAAGCCTTCAGAACAGAAACCAGGCGAGTGTGACTCTATATAAAACCGGACCATGCCTTTGTGAGTTTCACAACCGTGCCTATCGCCCGAAACGTACACTCTGTCATGAGTACGCAAGTCATGGCGCCACTCAACACAGAACCGTGATTCTCTGTAATTCCTTACCATGCCTTTGTGGACTTCACGCCCGTGCCTCTGACCCGAAATATTGCAACACGGAGAGCCACGAAAGTCCACGAGTTTAAGAGTACAAATCATGACCCTACTTACTACAGAACCGAGACTACATGGACTTCACTTCCGTGTTTTTCATATTCGTGTCTCTCGAATCGGCCATGCTTTCACCTTCATGTTTTGGCACCGTGACGTGCGTTCTTTGCTTGAAAAACGTGACTTCTACATCGACGCGACTGCGTCCCTAACGTAACTCAGCCTAATGGAAAAACGTGCCTCAATAGACTCGACGCCCGTGCGTATCCAACTGAACGAGTAAGCGGAATCATTTGAACCAAAACTACGCACGGTTCGCAAAAACGTGCTCCCCGCGGGCGAACGAAGTGCCTCTGGTGGAAGCACAACCGTGCTCCTACTGCTAACACGCGACATCCATGACCCTAGCCTACTCATCTACATGTACCAACAAACGAAACAACACGACGACAATGCAACACATAAATGCCTTACAGATTCATGGCAGTACAAAAGGCCACATGCCCCAACGCAACGAAAAAACACGCTACAAGCTCTCTGCCTACACTCCAGCAACGTTCTTGATCGGCTGGTGGGCGAGCACATCTTCAATCTCCTTCGTCGCCTCATGACCTTCCTCAACAGCAGCAAAGGAATCCTCCACCAGGCTCTTGTACTTGACGAGGACCTCAGCCTTCTCATCCATAAGCTGCCCCACTTCGCCCGACAGCTTTTGCACCAACGCATGGCTCTCCTCATATAGATTCTTCAAGCGGGCGGCCTCCCAATCCTTCTGGTCGAGCTCGTTGAGAAGCTTCTCATTCTCACACATAGATCGAACTATGAGACCAGTGGGCTTCTCCACAGAGGCATTGCTCTGCTACAGCAACTTCTCCAAGCGAGCGATGAACTACTGCTGCTTAATTAGCTCATCGAGCAAGTCGTCGTTGGCTAAGGAATTCTGTACTGCCATCTTGCCGAGATCGTCTCCATGGCGAATGCGCTTGTGGGAGGAATCGCATCCACGCGAGAGATCGTTCGACACCTGGGCAACGGGGCAGGCGCTGTAGCGGCGGCACCTCTCCCTTCTTTCCGCGGCTTTTGTCCTCGATGCCTGGTTGCTTGAACACCCAGAGCCCCTCTTACCGGCCATGGCGCAAGCAAGGAGCTACCAGCAAGAAAGAGGTGCCTGTCTCTGGAGAATTGTGGACGTGGGGTGTTCGATGAGTAGGTAGCTTTTTATAACATACGCACACCAGTCAGATGGTCAAACGGAGTAACCGCCGCCTCGAATTCTCCCAATCTATCTTAAATACCTCGAACTCTGCATGCCTGGGAAACACAAGTACTATCATTTCGCCTCCCCGTGCGTTCGTCCACACCACAACCACTCAACTTCTTTCCAATGGTCCGTATATATTCAACAGAAAACATCTCAAACACAGTTAACTTACTATGTACGTCTGCCTGTATTCCAGAGAACTTACTGTCGAATTCATACCATTATCCATTGACATTTTTTGTTTTGAAATGATATTTATATCAAAATCTTACTCCAGGTGACTCGTTCATGACGCTACTTAGTACAGAACCGTGGCTATACGGGCTTCAGGTCCGTGTTTTGCTTGAAAAACGTGGCATCGTGATGTGCGTTCTTTGCTTGAAAAACGTGCCTTCTACGTCCACGCGTCCGTGCGCCTAACAAGCAAGGAACGAATCCTGACAATGCCTTTGTGGGCTGAATGTCACATCCTGATTTTTGGCCCTTTCTTTTTCATTTGGTTTTTCTGAGATTTTTGCTTGAGTTTTCTTTCTCCGTGGCTTTGTGGTCTGGAAACTGAAGAAGATGCCCTCTTTTTTATTTCCAGAGTGGCTTGTCATCCTCAAATCCTTCCCTAGATCATATCATCTCCATCCTAGCCCAATCCCAAAATTCTTTTGCTAGGGAATATTCCTTTTTCTATTAAAGGAATAACCCTGTCTGCCCTAGGTTGTGAAGCAACCTATATTTCCATCACTCCTAAAATTCCCAAATAATTCCCATAAATTTTTTGGGTCCTATATTCATCAAATATGGCAAAACTTTTCATTGCCATGTTCAAAAATATTCCTCCAATAATTCTTTTCCCATTCTGCCCTAAATGGCACATTGTGAAGCAAGTGCTATTTTCCTTTGCCCAATTGACCTCAAACTCCTTGGGCACCTTTTCCTGTCCATATCATTGCCACATGACAAAATGAAACCTCATTTTCCTAGTAGTCATTTAATTATGATTTTCCAAAGTTTCTGTCCAGAAAGAAACTTTGTGAAGGAGGTACAAGATAGACATATCCAAATGAGTTGCACTTTTGCATGATCCTTCATATCATCAAATCATAGCCCTCCACCAAAGTTGAGCTCATGTAATGCCTCCATGTGAGCACAGCTTCAAATCTTTGTTTCTGTCCAAAATTTCAGTTTGTGGAGCAAGTATATTTTACCTTGCTCCATTATAGCTGCAAATATTTTTAGACCTTATCCTACCCATATAACCTATCTCCAACCAATTTGGGCATATTTTGTTTAGCCATTTTCCCTCTAGAATTTTTGCAAGTTTCTGGTCAGTGGAAATGTTTGTGAAGGAAGTACCATTTTGGTTTATCCAAATGGTGTGAAACCTTTTTCAGCATATTCATATGATCAAATAACTTAGCTTTGCCCAAGTTGAGCTCATGTGGCTTCACCATTTGAGTGCACCATCATGATCTCTATTCAGGACCAGTTTATGCATTTGCAAAGAAAGTGTTTTAATTCTTGATCCAAATCACCTCAACTCTTCCAGAACCGTAGTCCTTCCTAATATAAACATCCCAGACAACTCCATTTGACCCAATCATTTTCCTGTGGATGAGCAGTACTCAGCCAAAACTTGTACAGCAACCTTTAGAGGAGAAATCCCATCTATCCAGTGCACCTCTTCTTGATATATCACCTCCCTTGGCCTCTAATACGCAGGGACTAATCACTAGATATCTCAGGGCAGCCCTTGGCCTCTTCGCCTTGCCAGCTCAGGCGGTGACCACCGTTTTGGCATGTCACCCGCGCGCTCTGGCGCCTATGTCTCCTCCTCCCCGTCTGTGCACTCGTCCCCTCACCGGCTGCCCATGTCTAGCGTGTTCCCCGCGTTGTCGCCGTCCCTCTGGAGCGCTTGCCCCCTCCGTCTTCTTCCCCGGTGAGCCGTCACCATCGCCGCACCGTTCTGACCCGTGACCGCGTCGTCTTCCGCGGCCATGTTCTCTTCCTTCTCTTGTCCCCGAGCTTTGCCTCGTCTCCGTGAGCCCTGCCACTCGTCCGTTCCCTCCCCGTTGTCTTCCCCGAGCTCATGCGCGAGCACACGCGTCCGCGGCGGCCACCGAGCTCGAACCGCCTCGCCCGGCTATATAAAGCCACCCCGAGGCCGTTTCTCTTCACCACTCGCCTCCTGCACCTCCTCTAGCCCCGACCCACTCCTTGCCCGAGCTCGAGAAGCTCTCGGTGCTCGACATCGCCGCCATGGCCGTCGCCTCTGACCTCTTAAATTTGGTCGAAGCCGAGCCTCCCCCTCCTTTCCGTCGCTACCATAGCACTCCCCGGACCACCTAGATCCTCCCCGTGCCCTTGCCCCTTCGCCGGAGCCCCTCTAGTGCCCCGAAGAGCACCGAAGCCTCTGTAGTTCTCCGTCGCCGCGGCCTCCCCTCCTCTCCACCCCTCCCCGGCGGTCGTTTCGCCCCTGAATGGGTCCGCTGCGTCGCCCCGCACTCGCTGGTGTGCTCCGCGTCGCCGGAGACGGCCGAAGCAGCCTGCTCCATCGCCGGCCAGCGTCCCCTGTTCCCCTTCTGTCGCCGCATGTCGCCGTCGCCTCGATCCTCCCCGGCGTGCGCGCTGCCCCTGGTCGGGTGCGGCGCTCCGTGCTGATTCCGCCGATGGCCGGACCTCGGCCGGAGGTGGCCGGTGGCGCTTGGACAGGCGTCGGCAACGCTTACCCGAGCCCTCCGTCGCGACTCCGTCGGGAGGAAGACGACGCAGCGAAGAGGAGAGAGAGAGATCCCGTGGGCCCCGCCTGTAAGCGACTCAGGTGGCCGGCCCCAGCCACGCTGACATGGATAAGTGACGGGCCCCACCCCGTGGGACCCGCACGCGCCCGACCCCGCCTCTGGTGACGTGGCAAGTGGAAACGTATTTTCGGCTTGTGCGTTTTCAGCTTCTGAAAGCGTATTTCCGGAAAAACCGTTTCTGCCTTATCCACTCAGGGACTTGTTTGTGATGATATTTTTGCAGAAAAGTCCCTGAACTTCTACACCTCATATCTCCGCAACCGTAACTCCGATTTAGGTGATTCCAACGCTCACGTCTTCCTCTCTTCGAGCCCGAACTTTTGGTATCATTTTCACTATGGTTTGACATTCTGAAATGACCATTTTGCCCTTGCCCCTAATCAGCCCCCTCCGAGAGAGAATCTTTTCCGGCGAATCTTTCCGCGATCGTTCCGCACCTCTTCCCGGTGCATTCTTCATCCCCAGGCAAGCCACAACCACCATTTGCATGATAGCCATGCAAAAGCCTTGGTTTTCAACTTGAACCTTTAATAACTGTTTTGTTTGCTTTGCTGCTGCTGTCGGTATTTCGGTTATGCTTATGGATCGGTGTTTACCATCATGATATGTTTTCTTGCACTCGGTTATCATGTTTTACCTGCTAGTATTACTTTCATATGCCATGCTTGATAGTAGTACATGTTGGTGCTGGTCTTCGGTGCATGACTATCATCTGTTCCGAGTACCGTTGTTATGCATGTTTCTTTGCATCTAGTTGATTAAATACTTGCATGGTAGTATTATCATTATGTTATTGCATGGTAATTATTGCTGATGTTAGTCGTCATGTCATGCTAAGAGTAGTGCTCTAGGTGTGATATTGATGCTCGTTAGTATGCCATGCTCATCTGGTTAAATGATTAGATGTTGTTATTATGCTCGTTGATTGTGATGCACCCCATGCTTATGTTAGTATCATGTTCATGCATTGTAGTTGCATCATGTTACTTTTATCATGGCTCAGCATATTGCATTCAAGTTTAACCGGATTAAATTGAACTTGAACAACTGTTGGCTGAGTCATGGTGCCACCATATCGAAACTGACCAGTGCAACCACGCTTACCCTATGGGGGGGTCCTAGCTGGGTCTATTGTCAGGCCTCTCACCGGTGCCTCCCGCGAGGGAAGGTTATGCGCGGGCGCTACCTTGGCCAGGTAGGACGGCATATACCTTGTGTGCTCGTTTTGTTTTATGGATCCTTGTCCCCGTTTGGGACCGTTTTGCCACGACGGTGGCCGTTGGTGCCTTTGGTAGGCACGGGGCCACCCAGGACCTAGCCCAAAGGGGAGTTTGTCGGAGTGGCCGGGAGAGTGTCATGGCAGTAGGACGGTTTTGTCGGAACGCTTTGGTCCACCCGAATGGGAGTGCGAGGCCAGGGTTCCGTGGTGTGGGTACAGTGTGCTAACCTCTGCAGAGTGTGTGTGTTAAATCTATCGATAGCCGCGCCCGCGGATATGGGCCCAGTTCGTGTCGGTCACACTATGGGTCAACAGTAACAAGAATAATTTGCTTAATAACAACCCCGGCTCTATGATGAAAGAAGTTGGTTGATATTTATGTGATCGTGAGAGGATCACTTAGGTATCGTGGAAACCGATTTGTTGGATATTTGTGGTGTTATGCGAGAGTCAAGGGTAACTGTCAAGCTCCTTGTGATCATAAATGATTGCTACGGTATTGTTAATACCAAGCTTGATTGGATCCTGAGATGATCGTGTGATGCCCGTGATGGTAAGTGATACAGGTGATGGTTACGAGGTAACCGAGCAGAGTAAGTTGGTGCATGATAGTTTCATCATGTTGCATGCTAGTCTCATCATGTTCATTTGTTTATGCCATGCTCGTATTGTTCTAGCTGTATCATGTTGTTCATGCTATGTTGTTCTGATAGTATAGTGTTCCTCATTTCTTAATAATCTGTAATTGCCATGCTATTATTTGTCTTGATTGCTTTGGTTGCTGTGAGCTTGCAAGTACATTCCAAGTACTGACCTGGCGTGTCATGCCAGTTTGTAGTTCATGCCGGATATGATTGCTTGTTTGCCGTGGATTCCTTGTTTGCGAGCTAGGATAAGCGTTCCAGCCAGATTCCCTGCGGAGTGGAGTTCACCACCGTCATCGCTTTTCCGCTAACAGTAGTCATTCCGCTGCATCGTGTTGTTCTGCTGCTTGCATGGAGCAACCATGGCAGGCGTAGCGTCGCCGTGCCGATGTAATCCCCTTGTACCCCAATAGATTGCAATAAAGAGCTGATTTGTTCTATGCTAAGCAGTGCCGTATTCCAGAAGACTTCTCCTCGATCTCTGGGCTGGAATACGGGGCGTTCCGGTTTTCTCTGAGCCAGGGTGCCACACTGAACGCCCGTGCCTCTCCGTCTGATCGAGTCGACAGAATTATTCGGAACACAAACACACGGGAGCGTGACTCTATATTATACAGTAGAATGCATTTTAGCACTTCACGCCCGTGCCTGTGACCCTTAACACTGCCACGAACATCCACGCCATCGTCAGTGCACAAGTCATGTCGCTAGCTGGTACAGAACCGTGGCTGTATTCACTTCACGCCCGTGCTTTTAATAAAAGAAGCGCCACGCAACTCAGCACAAAGTCGTGGCTTTTAAAAACAAGGAGCTTACGCTTTTAAACACCTCGACTGTCGAACCTGCCACTCGCAAAGTAAACTTTTAGCGTTAACATCTAAACCCATTCCGCTTTGTTTCCATAATAAACGTACGAAACATGACGCTCCGACAGACCCAACCATGCCCTCATGGCATTCATGTCCGTGCCTCTTCTTCTGAACGAGTCAACGGAATCATTTCGAACACAAATATAGAATACCATGCCGTGCCTTCCTGGGACCCATGACCGTGCGAAGAATAGACCACACCATCGTCTCTCGAATAGGCCATTCCGTGCCTCACAGAGTAAACAGTGGGTGTTCACCATGACTTCAAACCAAACTGTGCCTTTGTGCGATTAACGCCCGTGCCTCTCCATCTGATCGACTAGACGTAATTATTCTGAACACAAACACAGACGAGCGTGACTCTATATTATACCATTTCCAAATAACAGTCTCAACGGAATCATTTCAAACACAAAATACAGGAATTAACTTGCACGAGTCTGCAGGTGACACCTTAGTGAAAATGTCCGTAACACACGCAGGCACGAACGTGACTCCCCCAAATATCAAACAGTGCCTCCCTGGAACGCAACACCGTGACACGATTTGACAAGGAAAACATTTACATACACAGCGTCAGGAATGTGCCTGTTGCATTAGTAACACAATGCCAACTCGGCTACACTTCCACGCACCTCACAGTGACTCTAGCTAATAAGAAGACTTGCCTCCGCCGCATTCACGTCCATTCCTCTTCAACAGAACGAGTGAGCGGAATCATTTGGAAATACCAAAAGCATACGCCACACTCTGAGTAACGCCAAACCATGCCCCTGTGGATCACACAGCAACACTAAAATCAAAAAATGCTAACATCCCACAGACTAAGAGTTAAGAAGGCAAGCAAAAGACAAGCTCATCGAAGTACATAGAAAGTTGCACCAATCTGGATGTCCAAACGGACAGTCTAAGATTCGAGACGCTTTGCCTTTTTCCATAGGCGGATGAGCGCTGGTGGCCTAACTTCCTTGCGCCTCACCATGGAACGTCATAGAAGACGTCTGTAACACACGCAGGCACGAACGTGACTATGGGTAACACCAAACCATGCCACCGTGGATGTCACCACAATAAAATAAAAAAACGCTCCGGCAGTTGAGCAAGCAAGGAAAAAAACAAGCCCATCAAAGCCCACAGAAAGTTACACCAATCTTGATGTCCAGACGGACGGTCGAAGATTCGAGACGGTTCGACCATTTCCCTCTCTCCCTCCACTAATTTCTTGCTTTTGCTTTCGCACCGAAAATCTTGAACACTTCACCAGTTCCCCTCTCTTGAACACCCTCGTCTCTCCTTCTGCCCCCATTGTCCAATCCAGCAGAGCAACCAAAAATCCAAATCGCGTTCGCCTCACCCACCGGCCGCCATCCACTTCGAGATACAGGCAGTCGGTCGGTGCCCGCGAAAGCATCAAAAACCTCTCCCGGAGGCGGCGGCGACTGACGGCGACGACCCGTGCTCGCGGCGGAGGTACCAACAGAGAGCAAGGACAAAAACAAGCCGATGGATGCGACGAATCCCTCACAAGCAATCGAAGGTAAAAAATATATTAATCCATTACATTCCATTACCTCAGGTCGATCAAAGCGATTTCCCCCCTTTTTGACGGACATGAACCCTAACCGCCACACAAAACCGTGTTTCCAAAAAGTCTGTCTAGACTTTTCTAGCAAAATTGAAATAAGGTAGGCACGCATGCAATAGGATGCTACCCTTACCCGTCACAGAAATCTGCTCGCAAGAAATTTGCCTAAAACGTACTGTGCATGCCAGAACTATCTAGGACACCGCTCTATATTCAAACCATGGGAGCATCCTTAAATTCAAAACCTGGTATTTACAGGAGATTCTATATATCCGTTGATTGTACCTGTTTCAAATTACGTGCCTCTCTCGTATTAACATCCGTGCTCCAATAATAGATCTAGCTGTGTGCTTATAGCGTGAAACAACCTATGCCTCTCCGACAATGCCGTTTTTTTGTCCACGGGATGCATCTCCTCTTTTTGCTGGGAAATTCAATTATGCTTCTACTGCTGCTAACGCATGGGCATTTTTATGCAGCAAGCACTGGTAATAAGGAAAACAGGGTACCTGCGGAACAGCCTGCCGTGCAGCAAGGTACTATAAAAGGCTCACACAATCCATATAACAAAAACTACGTAGCAACAGCAGTAAGTTAACAAATTACGTCCACACAATCCTGGGAAATTACACTTCAATGAAATTTTTCACACACTATGTGTATTATTATTCGTCCGAGAGCATTTTATCTTACCCTCTAAACCTTACAGTTATTGCTCCAATTTACAGAATATCATTTGTAGTGTATTTTTCCCTATAAAAAAGACTTCCCCTCACTGATATGGACTTGACACCACACATACTGCTCACACCTGACCCAAATTTCTATCACTGATTGGCCAAACCAACAGTTAGTGGGAAGACTTGACATAACAAGAAAACAATGGATTGATCACCTTTTTAGGTCAGGAAATGAAAGAAAAGGGCTATCTTATGAATCTATGTAGATTAAGCTTCAGATTCTTTTTGTGCAGTCGTGGAAGACATAGTTTTAAAACTATATCCCATTTATTTCGATGTTACTTCATAATCCATTTGTTACATAATCATCGTGCAGGTGACGGAGGAGGAGATATTGAAACGATTTTGTCTGAACTTAATAGTGCATATCCAGAAAAATGAGTCATCTCTCCTGACCCGTCAGAAAAAAGAACGAAGCAGAACATGGACAGCGAAGCACCCGAGAAAGTGCTAGCACAAAAAGCAAGTGACTAGCAGGGAGGGCAACAAACAACGGCCCTGATTGATTCTCTCGAACAACTTAGAGAATTTCAGGACATTGTTTGCAGAGTGAGCTTACCAGAAGAGACGATGCTGAAGTTGCAAGATCGGGCAGACGCAGGAGACACAGCTGCACTTGTACATGGCAACCACACGAAAGAAGTCGTAGCCGCAGCAGAACGAGGAGGGAGGAGAAAAAGAAAGAAGGAAGAACAAGACCAACAAAACAAACATGAAGGGAAGAAAAGAATAACAAAATCAAGAACATAGACCTCGAGAATTAGTCAGAGGGAGACAAAAGAACATAACAAGGTGCAAAAAGAGCAAAACAAGGAGCACGTATCAACCAACACAGCAAGTGTCGAAGGACAGCAAGAACAAGGTAGAAAAGTAGCTGCAGAAGCACAGAATCAAGATGAGAAACATGTAAATGAGAACAAATACATCATCCATGTGACTCGAAAGCGATGCTTTCAAACTTGAACTTAAAAAATCTGTCTTCGATTCTGTCAGGGACACGGCAACAGAACGCCACCGAAACATAAAGGCCAACAGCAGCATGTCGTCAAGAACACCGAGCAAGAGGATGGAAGCAATAGAACAAGCAACCCAACAACAGATAATTCTCCCTCAAGAGCGTCAACAGGGGCAGTACAAGAGACGAACAGGATCGGAGGTAGCAAAGACGTGAGTATAAAAAATCAGTCTCTTCCTTCTAAAAAGTCTCTTCTCTCTAAACTATAAATGGTCTTGAGTTAACTGAGAAATCTGCAACAAAATATACACTTAGCCGGACAAGTATCATATTGACGCTCCCGCAAATGAGGCACGGGCTGATCTAGCATCGACCGTTAACAGCATGGCAGAAAAACAAGAAGAAAACAACAAAGAAGAGGTAAAACTTCCAAGCCCACTTTGCCCAAATACCGTCAACTCATATTGTTTCATCTATCAGGTATTACAAGCACAGCAAAGAGAAGAGGATTCCCATGCAAAACAGAAAGTTCATATAGAAGGGCTTTTCAGCACGAGAGCATTTCAGATGACCGATACAAGGGAGAAATCCTCAGACACTCCACCTGGTGACACACCCAAGGCTGGCATACAAAGCAAAGAAAAAGTGGACGCACAAACGGATACCCCAACCACCAGCGGCAAAGGTAAAATTCAACAAGAACCATTTTTCCAAAATTTATAAGAAATGTACTACCCAGTACAACCTGTCACAGTAATATAAGAATTACAAGCAATGAATCATGCTTTTCCTTTTTCATGAAACGCAGGAAACAAACGAGGACGGTCATGCCAAAGAACAGCAAGGAATACAAACAGAACAAAACAAAAAACAAGGGCAAATGGTGACTAAAATGGTACACAGTACGCCGACCAAAGAGCAGTCTTCACGTGACAAACACAACCGAGAAGAGATGCCACGAGCATCAAAGACCAACAAGGTAAAGCTACACACACCTGCTCCTACAACGTTAAAACAAAAAAGTTATGCATGCACAGATGAAGTCCAAACTTTTTTTACATTTTTTGATTGAACAGAAAAAAGAAACAAATGAAGCAGAAGATGTGCCTCAAGAAGCGATAGAAAGTACTGCTACCGCTCGACAATGTACAAAAACTCCAGAAGACAGAGAAGAAGTGACAGGCACGACACCAGAGAGATTGAACGGAGAGGTCAAGCTACAAAACCTCTTTCTATAGCATATAAAAAAATGCATCCACCAGAAAGAAACACAGACACATTTTAATTACTTTTTGCGTTCCGACAGATGCAAGAAACAGACGAGAGCACCAATATTCAAGACAAACAAACACAACAACACAAGGGAATGGAACAAGCAGAAGATGTTCTTCCAACAACAGACAGCCTAACCGCCGTAGACCAAGCCAGAAAACCTTCGCTGTCCGGGCAAGAAATAACAGGGATGGCAACGTCGACGCAAAAGATCGAAAAGGTGAAGTGAGATAACCCGCTTTTAAGGAAATTAGAAATTTGAGTGAACAAAGACACAAATGCAATCTCATTTACCTACCTCTATGTCTCAAAAGCCACAAGACAAAAATGACGACACCACGGATGAACAAAACAAAGAAGATCCAGAGGAGGTCCAAAAAGCTCCACTCACCAAAGAAAAGGTGAAGCTACAATAAAAAAAGTTCAAAAGACACACTAAACATTTGAGTATTTTTCTTAGGGAACGGACACTAAACTACAATGAAAATAACGAGCATATTTATTTATTTTTTAACCACGCTTTTGCACGATAACGCAGAAACCTCAACAAGACACGCACGCAGACACAAGCAAAGAAGCAAACGGCAACAGTGCATTGGAAAACCATGCAGCAAACATTCCAGAGAGAGAGTCAGACAGCAACAAGAAAAAGGCCGCACCATCAGACAAGAAACATTGTGCTATAAAAGATGTTGCCGCCACAAACACGACGGTAACCCAGGACAGCACTCAAACAGAACATGAACCATTGATCATACAAAACCTGGCCATCGAAGAAGGCACAAAAGATGAGGGGATCGAACGCCTGTACAACAATGTCATGACAGCGAATAAGGACAAAGGGTAAGTTCATGTTACCACCAAAGAATTATTTTCTTCCAGTGATTTCCTCCCTTAAACATTTTATAAGTATACCTGTAAATATATATATGTTGCAGGCATGAGATTTTAATAAATACAGAGACGACAACAGTAACGGTCAGCCACATGGCACAAAGCTTCGACATTGGAAAGCCAGTGCGCAGTGAAACCATGGCAGTCATGCTACAGATGTTGAAAAAGCAACTCAGGGGCACAAAGAGAAAGATTCTATCAACATACAACACCGTAAGTAGAGCTCAAGTTTCAACAATGAATATCACTGTATCGATCAATCAACCTCTCTGTACAATTGAATTTACAAATTTCTTCTACGCACATGTGACAAAACAAGCAGGCATCAATACGCATGGCCAACCATGAAGATCCGTTGGACTTGAAAAATAAAGACGAAGCACACGTCAGAGACAAGACAATTCCTAAAAGGCATAAAAGATTCCTTGATCTGAAAGAAGGAGAGCAACTACAAGATTTCGACATGGTAAGCACATCTCATGTTACAGATAAGAGATACAATCTCGGCACTACAATTCTATCTAATGATCAACAAATCATGACTAAATCCAAAAAGGATCCCTTATTTATTTATTTTGCATTTTTGCAGTTCTTTCTACCAGTTTGCATAGGCGGGCATGTTCAACAAAAACAAGGTACTGTGGGCCACTACTTCGTTGTTACAATTAACATGGAAAAAGAGCGCTTTGAACTCCTTGAATCTTTACCAGATGAATATATAGGCACAATGGACTACTTCAACATAGTAACAAGCAGAGTAAAGAGGATATGGAAGCAAATAAGCCCATTCCTCCAACTGTCTCCAAGTAATATTGACCATTTCAAAAAGGTCAAAATGAAGGTGCCACTTCAGGGAAAAACGTAAGCACTACAAACCTTTCTCCTTTTCCTTACTCACTGTAAGAATTATTAATGCAATCCATAAAAAACATAGGACGTTAGGACAACTTCACCTAAACTGCCCAACCATCTTTGGACGGCGACAATAATCAATCATCCTTCTACCTGCAGACTCGATTGTGCGTCCTATATGTTCATGAACGCAAAGCACTACACCGACGATGGAGAAATAGTGTTACTAACAGAGGAACAAGTCCAAGAGTTGAGAAAGAAAATTCTCTATCAAATAATCAGCCAATACAGAGATACGGCCGCACTGTCATTAATTAACTACACCGCAGGTTTCTCTTACTAAAGATAACAAAGTAAAATTCTACTTATCTAATTTTCAGAGACACACCAATAAGTTTTTATTTTTTATCTTATCAGATATGCTAAAATCTGAGGTCGATATGGAAGACAGTGAAATGCAACGAATACATTGTGACACAATTCAACAAGAGATTCCTCCAACTCTCGAGCACATTGGGACGAGCGCTCAAGAGATAAAAGTTATTGACATTAATGACACAAGCAGCGATGAGGAGAAAGAAGATTATCATGTGAGCAGCAAGGATACCACCAAGGTGTCTGAAGAAGCACTCACGGAAGAACAAGCCCAGACAGATGCTGGTTTACACAGGGAACAACATGCGCAGCCAGACACTGATTTACAAAAGGAAGACGAACAGAAAGATCCACCGATAGAACCAGACAAACCACCCCTAGATAAAAACAACGAAGGCATAACACGCTCTCCTTTAAAAGTGGGTAACAGGACAAAGAGCGTACCAACTCGCCAACAACAGCTTTCCAAATAGAACATGAACCCTGTTGGCGAAGATCGCATATCAGGAACATCACCAGAGGCAGAACATGCACAAGAAGAAAAGAAGCAGAAAGAGAAGAATTTAGTAGAAAAGATACTTCAAAAGAGAAAACGCGATGCTGAAGTCTCAGTAGAACCGAGCATCAAAAACAACAACAAACAAAAGGACACACCAACAGCTGGGCAGCTTAACGAGCAGGCGCAGTTAGATCACGAGAAGAAAAAGGCAAGGCATCTTGCAAGAGTGCAGACAAGTTCGCCAAAACCCTCGACGATTCAATCACATGAGATCAGCTCAGCAGACATAATCTCAACTAAGAGGCCATTCAAGCGAGCAAGCAAGGAAATTGAGAAAGTCAACGCTCCAACACTTGTTCCAGGAGATTTCATTTACAAAGAAAAGGCCATGCAACTCTATAGATATCTGATGAGCCGACGACAGAAAGAATGCAGACGGTAAGCAGATTCTCCTTTTTCCATGGAAACAATTACACAGAGCTGCACATTCTCTAACATCCAACTAACCATTCAATCACCTACTTCTAAACCCTCCTTGCTTGCAGAGAACAGCTATATAAAAGCTCAAAGCGCGAAGGCTACATTTCAGGAAAATCCTTCATGGAACAAGCAGGGAAAGGAGATGCACAAATGGAGGGCTCCATGCTAAACGCGTTACTGGACGAATGGACAGAACAGGAATAGTTCAACCCAGACGTCACAACTGTACTCCCTGCAGAATTCGCAAATGTATGCATACCTCACCCACAAAAACACCACTGTCATTACTATGGTAGAATATTTAACTAATACCACACACTCTCTTTCTTGAAGATGGTGCTAGGTCTCAATTATAATAGAGGAGAGCCATAAGAATTCAACGAAGATGATGCACTACCAGCATTTGAACAACTCGTGTGAGGTAAAAACACCCTGCATTCGAAGATGGTAGGTTCAGAACTATTACTGAACACATGACTTATTCTCCTTGATCTTCAACAATTAAATGAAATTCAATTTTTACATCAACAACGATCTCCTCTCTCAACGCAGATCATGATACCTCATCACACAGACAACCACTACACGCTATATGTAATGAACAAGTACAGAGATAGCATCGACATCCTTGACTCACTAAACTATGTAAACTACGCCGATTTGTCTTGGAGTAAACACCATGTGCATCGAGCAGAACTGGTACGTACTTTTTGTACATTGATTTATTCTTTTCCTCGTGATAGTATGATGATCTTACTTTTATCAATGCCGCACCAAAACAACAAAACCAAAATGCAATCACAGATGAGAAGGATGTCGGTGCTGATGAACAAGTACCGCCAACTAACACACAAGAACGAACCAGAGTGGGCAAGGATAGCAGAAAGGCCTCACAGGGTCTGCACACCAAAGAAAGAAGGAACACAATGCGGACACTTCACGACCCAATTTGCGAAACATTGGAATGGGAAAGAGCTGGTCAAGGACAGAGAGGATTTTTATGTAACTTACCAGTACATACACGTCAAATTACTTGATTTCTTTATTACCGCAATTAGTTTATTCACAATGGTGGACAACACGTAACTATGAACCATACATTTTGACATGCCTGCAGCCCAGCAAGGTGGATGCCGAATGGAAACCAGAGTACGTATACACACTCATATTCGGTAAAACCAACCAAATAAAGCACCATCAACTTCCAGGAAAATCAAAGTTTTCAAACCAGAGACTATAAACCTTTTTTCTCCCATGAAAGGTAATATAACTATTTTCATTTTTACCATCAGTCAACATGACAGGAGCTTCAAATATATCTTTTAGAAACAACAGCCATAATTTTTTATCTGTTTTGACAGAGCGAGACGAAAAAACCCAGCATCAATCAAGGAGCACCGGCATTCGTTCAGACACGTGCGTAAGGCAAACGAGCTCTACGACATAGTCATGAGTGACACATGGCAGGACAAATTCAAAAGGTGACTTGGTTCCTTTTCGAACAGAAATTAGTTAAAGTTATGCGGCAATCACACAAATAAGACAGAAACTAGAAAGAACCTTGAATTCCTGTTTATCAGCTTGCTTGTTAATGACATTCTCAACAAAATTTTCTTCTACTGTTTTACCTGTAAGCAGACAAGTAGTATTCTTCTCGAGAGAACAACCACACGGGAACAACACAACTCTCACTGGATCAAACCTAAAGGAAATATTTGGGCCTGCAAACAAGAAAAAACGTCAAGGAATGGAAAAGAAGGTGCTCGATGAGTTAGCAGAAGCATGGGAGGGAAGCGACCAAACTATACACAAAAGACATAGACTATTATTAGGCCCAAGCTTTGCAGAGGTAAATTTCAAAAAAAACCACAATGATCATACAAACTCCTCTTTTTGCAATGATTGTTTAATCTCTTGGTACCGATCTATTCTTTCTAATTCGTTTTTATGGTTTTTTATTTGTTCCCTGCAGAATATCCTGGGTTTAAAGGATAAAAGAAAATCTATGGCGAACTTCAGAGATGATTTCACACGATAGAAGGATAGTTTGGTTCCTTTGTTCCTTCAGAAATGTCAATCAGACAAGCTCAAAACAGCAAAAATGGTAACGCGTTAAAACTATATTCTAAACTCTCCTCTAACAAGAAAACTCTCCTCTAACAAAATTAAAATAAGCATTTCAAACAAAATACTATATTCTAAACTCTCCTCTAACAATAAAACTTTTGTACTGCAGGTATTCATGGCATTTGAAAAAGAAGACCGATACACACTATTCGTGCTCGACAAATATAGAAGGAAGCTTCAAATCATCGAGCCTGAAGAAACATCTCTTGAAGAATTGAAGAGGCAAGAATACCTGAAAAATCAACGTGCTCACCACGTGCATGATGGCAAACTAAGTAAACAAATTGCTGACATGGAAATCAACGAAGCCAACAAAGAAAACGAGAATAACAAATACCACAGCCATAAAGACAAACTGGTAAGAATTGTAAATAACAGCGTCTTTCAGTTTTACAAATTACACTACATGTCTCTCTAAAACAAAAACAAAATGCAATTCCCAGGTGCCTAGGTTTAAGGAAGTATACGAAATATTACTTAGTGAAAAATTCGAGAAGGAAAAGACTAAATGGGAAGTTCAATTTTTAAAGGGCGTTCCAAAGGTGAACAAAGGTGAAACCCCGTTTGCTGTTCTAAGGTTCACGCATCTCTTTGATGGCAACCACTTCGTCGAAGAGATAGATAATTTCGACGTAAGTTTTCGCTTAAAACTCGCTATAAATCTTCTAGATATCATACAACTGCATGACCTAATTCCGATGTGTTTTTCCTCCTTATTTTTCACTGAATTTTTTGTAGGATGGCACAGAACAATGGAAAGCACAACAACTGTGCAGGCTACTATTTAGCAATCAGAATAGAATCGAACCCAGCGAAATGGGCGATGAGATTAGAAAGATCTACGACGACATCATGGAATAAAAAGTTGTTGATAAGCGAACAAGCCTAGCTCCGTCGAATCATCAGAAAACGGTTTAACCGCACATCATACTGTGGTAATGAAGCAACAGACTCTTTTTATTGATGTAGTTCCTTGATTCTTCATTAACCAAGCATTCAAACACAAGCCAGTGCCCCTAGACACTTCACAACTATCAATCCAGGCGGTTGATGACCATGCCCCATAAAGCCCCAAGAGTCCGTCCCTAGACATACGTGCGTCACGTCGATGCGCAGTGACTCTACATACTCCTCACGCGTGACCGCTGGTGACTTTGATGTTTCACAAACATTCCTCCTCTCTGCAACCGTGTGCTGCCGAATGCCACCAACCTACAGCATGCATCTAGCGTGAGTACAGACGTGACTCTCTAAATGAGTATTCAAACAAATGCATGTGGTTCCACCCACTCCACGCCATTAGAGGCCTCCCACCTGTGCATCCACAATGGTGCCTCTCCTACCACAGCACCATGCATCCAGAGGGTTGAGGGCCACTGATGCCTCTCGAAGCCCCACACCACTCCATGCCCGTGATGCCAGACACGCGTGACTCTCTAGAGGCTTCACAACCATGACTCCCTAACTGCGTATTCGGAAGCATGCTTCTGGTACCACACTTTTGAACATCCACAGTATTGATAGCTGTTCGAAACAACAAAAACCCAACTTCCGTGCCTCTTGAGTCTTCACCTCCGTGCCTTTCATCCCTGCATCCACGTGCCTAACGTGTCACGCCCCGCGACTCTTACATGGTCGCGGTACCACGCCCGTGTCTCTTCACAAACGTCACAACAGTGCATCTCTAACCGAGCATTCCGACACATGCCTCTGCCACCACACTATTGTGCATCCACAACGTTGATACCCGTGCATTGAGAAGTCGAAATCCCGTGCCTTGCGTACCTGCATCCAGGTGCCTCTCTCACATGACACTTGCCATGACTCTTACATGCCCCATCGTGTCGCACAACCTTGGCTCTGCACACTTCCAAACCGTGACCCTGTAACTATGTATTCAGAGCTCACCTCTGCTACTCCGTCCACGTGCCTCTGCATGGATGCTTGTGGTGCCTTCATTTCTTTAGAGACTTCAATTCCATGCCTCCGGCCCCTGTAGTAACACACGCCGGTGGCTCTAGAGACTGCAAACCTGTGCCTCTCTAACTGTGTATTCCGACCCATGCCACTCCTGCCACTCCTCAAGAAGCCGCGCTTGTGTGCACAACTAAACTGTACTTAGCGTAAAAAGAATGCTTCGTATTTTGTTGTTTTTAGAGTAAAAAGCAACATTACTACTTTAAAATCACATGATTGCTGAATAAACATAGTACTTAGCAAGCTAAATAACTTGTTCAATCACATAAACAAACTACAAACTTGACATAAGCAAACTTGTTTAACCTGATACAGATGACATTAGAAACTGCTTCGTTCTAACAGAAGAAAACTACGAACCTGAAACAATAGAAAGGACAAGCAGAAACACAAGCAACTCCACGACCAGTTTTCTATGTTTTCATCATCACTAGTAGAAGTAGTAAGGATCGTCATAATTCTTCTCTGCCTCTTTTGCACTCTCCAGTCCTTCTCTGATGTTTTCAATTCTCTTCCACGACTCGTAGGTGGCGTATGCATCTATCGCTGCATACTCGATGAGGTAATTTGGCAGTGGACTGATCCCCCACAGTTTATGGTCTTCAACCCTGTCAATCTTATCCTTCATCTGTTTGTAGAATGGGTGGATCACGCTCCCTGCAACATCAGCCAAAGAGTGGTACCTCTTTCCTCCCTTGAACGGAACTCTCCATTTGTGCTGGATGTCGATGTACTTGTCGGGGTTGATCTCCAAACCAGAACTTCGCAGCATCTCTTTGTCACCTTCAATACTGAAGCCGGCAAAGGTGTAGAACCTGTTCTCCTTCAGGAACGGGCGCAGGCTCTTGGGCCTGCAAGGGGGATGACACATTTAAGGAAGGTGGGTCCATCAAGTATCCATCAAGTAAATACTTATATAGTACGTATAACTCATGGACGAAAAAAATTCAGAAACTGCTATGCAGAGTTCAGAAATAAAATACAAGAAGAGCATGTCATTTTTATTTTTGGTATTTACAATTGAATCAGTGACCTATCTACTTCTTAGCCACGTCAACACATAAACTCAAGAAACTGAACTACACAAGAACATCAAATATAGAAACTACACTACAACAGAAAGTGCACTAGAACATCAAATTCAGAAAATAATCCCATACATCAAATTCATAAATTAATCTAGTGCATCAAATACATAAACTGATCTGGTGAGACAAGTTCAAAATCTATTCTGCTGCATCTACTTCAGAAACTTCACTGATACGTCAATTCAATAAACCAATTTAATCAAATTTCAGCGTGAAATGCTAATTAAACAGAAGCATGGAGAGGTTGAAGCTGTAGGATGGTTCACCATTTTGTTGCCGCGGTGATGTGGTAAACCAGACAGAGTTCCTCCACGCATAACTGCAGAATCGCTGCCCTCTGCGGAGGTTCGTCTTCCCTGGTATACTCGACATCAACGCCGATGTACTGAGGGTACAAGCCGCAGACCCTCTTCAGGATCCTGCTGATCAGCTTGTCGGCTTCGTCAGGATTGCTGGTGCATACGACATCCAGCTTTTCCTTGCCGTGGATGCCAACCTCCTTGAGGTGCACTTTGTAGTCGTGCTTCTGACCGGGGACCTGAACGTCGTCAACCTCGGTGCTCTGGTCGGACGTCTCACCATGGGGACGCTTGGCAGACGGTTCCTCCGCCATTACGCTCCTCCAGCGATGGAGGCCTTGACACAGAGATTGTGAGGAGTTGCTAGTTGAGATGGAGCGGCAATAGTGTTTTCGGAATTGAGCGGCTATGGAAGCACAGTTGCCCTTTTGTGCCAAGGTTTGGGTCGTGGAGGAGGCGGTTGGATGCGGCCTCATCGTGGTAATGAGGGCAGTAGACATGCGCTCGCGGTTGCTGTGCGCCGGGGCAACCGCCGAGTGGCAGTGCCCGCGGTTGCCGGGAAAAAGCAACCGTCAAATCGTCCGATTAAGCACGTAACAAATGCTTTTGCATAAACCATTCAAGCACACACTTGCCTGTCCCGTGGTTCTCTAACTGCCTGTAGAACCCACACTTCCGTGCCTCCTGTGCCTGCATCTACGTGCCTGTAGAACCTGCACTTCCGTGCCCCGTGTGCCTGCATCCACATGCCTGTAGAGAGGCTCCACTTCAGCACTACCACGTGACTTCACAACCGTGGTGCCTTCATTTCTGTGCCTTACGTCCCTGCACCCACGTGCCTCACGCGACACTTGCCGAGACTCTTACGTGCCCCGTAGTGCCACACCCACGTCACTTCACAACCGTGGTTCTCTAACCGAGTACTCGGACCCATGCCTCTGCCACCACACTTTTTTTGCATCTAGAGAATGCACGTACATGCCTGTGGTGCCTTCATTTCTGTGCCTTTCGTACCGGCACCCACGTGCAAAACATGACACTTGCCGAGACTCTTACGTCCCCCATAGTGCCACACCCACGTGAGTTCACAACCATGGTTCTGTAACAGAGTACTCGGACCCATGCCTCTGCCGCCACACTTTTGTGCATCCAGAGGGTGCATGTATGTGGCCGTGGTGCCTTCATTTCTGTGCCTGCACGTACCTGCACCCACGTGCGCAACGTGACATGCATGGCTCCTAAGACTTCACAACCGTGCCTCTATAACCAAGCATCATGACACGTGCGTCTGCCACTGCACTATTTTTGCATACGCAGGGTTAATACCCCGTGCCTCGAGAAGCCGCAAGTCCATGCCTCCGTTGCCTTGAATGCCGTGCCTCCTGTGCCTACATCCACGTGCGCAACGTGACACATGCCGCGACACTTACGTGACCCGTAGTGCCACACCCACGTGACTTCACAACCGTGGTTCTGTAACCGAGTAGTCAGACCCATGCCTCTGCCGCCACACTTTTGTGCATCCAGAGACTGGACACCCGTGACTTGAGAAAACACACGTACGTGCCTGTTGTGGATTCACCTTTTCTCCCTTCCGTGCCTGAAGCCACGTGCCTCACGTGCCTAACGTAACATACGCCGTGACTCTTACATGGCCCCACTGCCACGCCCGCGTCGCTCCTGAGACTTCACAACCATGCCTCTTTAACCGAGCATTCTAACGCATGCCTCTGCCACAGCACTCTTGTACATCCACAGTGTTGATACCCGTGCCTCGAAAAGCAGCATGTCCAGGCCTGTATTGCCTTCATTTACGTGCCTCCGATGCTTACATCCACGTGCCTCACGCGACTCTTGCCTGTCCCGTGGTTCTCTACCTGCTTGTAGAACCTAGACTGTCGTGCCTCCTATGCCTGCATCTACGTGCCTGTACAACCTAAACTTCCGAGCCTAACATCAGAAAAACGGATCTTGATGCTCAAACGGACGGTTGAAGATTAGAGACGGTTCGATGGTTTCCATCTCTCCCTCCCTCTTCTACTAGCTTGCTCCCCCTTCCGCAAAGTAAATCTTTAAACCTTCATCACTCCTGCACGCTCTCGTCCTTCCTTCTGCACACAAACACAAATTCGAAATCGAGTTCGCGTCACCGGACAAACTGCCACCGCGTTCGCCAACCACCCTCCAATCCAATCTGACATACACACAGCCACACACTGCCCGCGAGAACACAAATAACCCCACCGGCTGCGGCGACCGATGGCGACGACTTCAACAGCGGCGGCGGAAATCGCAACAAAAAAGAGCAACGACACAATAAGCGAATGGAACCGAAGAACACCGCACAACTAACTGAAGGTAATTATCATTCTATCCCACTCCATTCCACCGGGTAGATCGTAGTGATTTTTCAACTTCAAGGAACAGCAACCCTAGCCACCGCTACCAAGGAGCTTTCCAATAACCTAAATAAATTTGTCTAACAAATTGAACTAGCGGAGAGATGAGATTTAATAGAAATGCTACAGCTCTCTTCCCTGGAATTTTCGCCATACGATATGTGCTCGAAGGTACTAAACCTAAAACGTCCCTAACTAGAATACGTCGATAGATCCAAACCCCGCAAGCATCCTAAGAGGCCAAAACCTGATAACCGTACGACATTTTCTACATCCCTTGTCCCTTCAATGTAACCGTTTTTCAAATTAAGTGCCTCTCTGGTGTGAAAATCCGTGAATAGAGAATAGCTGTACCATGTGCTTCTAGGGTAAAACAACCCGTGCCTCTCTATCCATACAAATTTGTTTTCACACCACGCAGGTTTTTTTTTCTGTGACACTCGACTCTGCTTCTAACACCTGCCCATTTTTTATGCAGCAATGAGAAATCCTCACGGAGAAGCTAAAACCCAGCAAAATACTGACGAAGACCCTGCTGAAGAGCATGCAATCCAGCAAGCTCCTGTCAAAGGTTTGATCAAAAGAGTCCATTGTCTATCTGCAAAAAACTGTATTGAGACATTAATAACTTAACTGCTATCCTTGACAACAATAACTTAACTATGTCTACAAATAAAACTACCTGCCACTTTTTATATATTTCTTTATAGAAAACATTAAAAATGTTCGCACACTATCTTATTTTTTAATTATAAAACAGTTTAACTTACCCAATAAATCTTCAACTCTCATTGATGATATTCCTCCCATTATGAAATATCACCTGCAGAGTTTATTCTTGTCTCAGAAAATGCTTCACCCTTACTTAACTTCCCCAGCTCCACTCATAACAATAATTAATTTTTTTTCCATCCCCTGATTAGCTCAATCGGTAACAGTAGAAATAACCTTTCTTAACCCAAAAAAGAAAACTAAATATCCCCTTTGGGAGTTTGACATTCCTTATGCATAATCGTGGAGGATATATATTTTAAATGTGTATCAATTATTTTCGGACAAAAGAATATCCTTTTTGTTACCTGGTCATTATGCAGGACACGAAGACGGTGATATTGAAAGCACACAAACACACAGCATGTCTCCTCATTCATCAGAAAAGGACACAGAACAGAACATGAGGAACAAACCACCTGCGGCAGAAATGGTAACTTACACCAGGCTCAACAAGATTAAACACCTAGCAACAAGCAAAAAAAGAGAAAATCAGATACCAACACTGTTTTTATTCCTGGAGCAAAAAGGCAAAAGCAAAAGGACAATGCTAAAAACATCATCGACACTAGTACCTTGCAGCATCGACCATTACCTCTAATGGTACTCCCGCCAACAGAACCAACCGGCACGAAGAAACAAGATGAACGCAAGAAGAAAAACAAACGACAAAGGGTAGAAAAAGAACAAGACGATATCAACAGCAAAGGTTCAGATACCAATGATGACGACGATGACAGAGAGCATGATGCAGATTTCATTCCTACAGACGGCTATGATGCCGAAGAGCACGACAGCGCCGCAGAGCATGACGACGATGTAAAAAACACACTTATGCACTAATTTTGAATACCACTATTCAGCACTCAGGATCTAACGTTCCTTTCTAACAAAACCCTTTCTTTTTTTCTTCTGAAACAGCCAAAATCAGGCAAGAAGGTCAGAAACAGGAGAAAGGCAAGCGGGAAAGAATTGGCAGCACCAACAGTTGACAAAGAACAGGAAGAAACAAACGAAGAGAAATGCCAAATCAAGGCAGGGGCAGCATTCGCTCATGTCAAGAAAGCATGGAATTTACTTAAAGACCGTCACCAGAAAGATATTAGGACGGCAGGATTTGGTAGCATAGAGAACTACAAAATAACGGGCTCCATCTGCAGACCACTCGACACAGAAAGCATGACAATAACCTTCGATGATGGTACGGAAGACAAAAAAATCAAGATTACCAAGGAAGGTATCCACAAGGTGTTTGGATACCCAAACGGCACACAAAGGTCAGCACCAAGGCCAGAGACTAGCCCAGCTTCAACGAAAGAACTGATGTCAGACCTTGGCTTCAAAGATACAAAATTCGCGCCAAAACAATTGTTCGAAAAGCTAGAAATATTGGTGGAAATAGATGACGAACAGTCAAACAGGAAATCAGTTAAAATATTTTTCCTTATTTTTTTCCACAATGTTGTCTGCGGGTCAAGCGCCGCTATCTTCGCCCGACAAGCCATTATGGTCAAGGACTTGGACTATCCAGAAATGGCAAAGATGGATTTCTGCCAGGTAATTGTCGAAAGTATTAAGGAAGGAGCCAAGACATGGCAGAAGCACAAGATGTTGCCTCAGGAAGAAAAGAACAAAAAGCACATCAATGGTTTGGCACAGGGACCAGTAATAATGTACCTTGACTCCCTGCTGCTGCCAACTGACACAAAAGAAATGCGGAAGATTGCAAAGACAATGGACAAGACCTCAGTACCACAAGCAAACCATCTCAAAGAGAGTGACCTAGCGAAAATAGCTAGAGCAGACATGAAAAGGGACGGAAAAGCACGACCAGATGACTATGAATTTGGCAAGATACATGTATAGCTCTGTTGTACATAAATCAGTCCTTCCCTTTTTGAAAACAGTTTGCATTCTAATCAACTCCATTCCACCGAAACGATGCAGACATGGAAAGGAACAACAGAGAGGATCTTCTATACCAGCACAACATCAACTTTGTCTTCAATTCACCGGATAGCAGGAGAACATCGTAAAGAACAGCAACACCAGCACACGACCAAACTGCTACCACCTCCACCCAAACGCCGGCGTGAACCATGTATCGGCACCAGTGGAAGCACAGAACCAAACAAAAGCATCAGCACAGGACTAGAAGAAAGATTCCAAAGGATAAACAAATTGTTGGAAAAAGTACTCCATGAAGTAGA
Organism: Triticum aestivum; assembly: GCF_018294505.1. Taxonomy (NCBI): domain Eukaryota; kingdom Viridiplantae; phylum Streptophyta; class Magnoliopsida; order Poales; family Poaceae; genus Triticum; species Triticum aestivum. The sequence continues at coordinate 6,098,123 of NC_057814.1, forward strand.
ACAGTTACCCGCAGTAACTACCAGGGCTAAACACCAATGCAACGAAAAAGAAGAGAGATTGGATAAAAAAACAAGGAGAAAGTCGTGCAACAAACAATGGCCCTGATGGATTCTCTAGAACAACTCACACAATTTCAGGACATAGTTTGCACAAGGTACCTCACAGCCAACGCGACCCTGCAGACACTAGAGCAAGCAGATCCAGCAGCATCAAGTAGACTAGTCGATGCCAACCGCACGGATGAAATCGTAGCCACAACAGAACAAAGAGAAATAAGAAAAAGAAAGAAAGAAGAAGAAGACGAAGAGAGGAAGAGAAGAACAAAATCAAGGGACGTGGGCATTGACAAGAAGACGATAAAGCGGCAAAAACAGGTAAATAAATAGTAATGCATGGTGCCATCCACACCCTAAAGCAAACCCCTGTTTTCATACCTCAACTGGAAAGAACTGTCTCAATGCTTTCAGGAACGTACCAATAGCATGCCAGGCCAAGAAGAACTCCAACAGCAGGATGGTGTCAACAACCCCAAAAACAAAAATGAACGCAACAATCAAAGCAACCTCACAACAGACAGTGCTACAACAACAACTGCCCCAACATAAGCACAAGATACGATCGACGTCAGAACCAGTGAAGAGGTCAGTATGAACATCCATTTTTCCTTTCAAAACTGGATAGAGTTATAAGTTAACTGACAAACCTCCAACAAAATATAGGCTCAGCTGGAGAACAATCAAGTCAGCAGTCTCGTCAACCAAACGCAAGAGGCTGACCCACAATCAACCGTTAGCATAATAAGAGACAAAGAAGAAGAAAACAACGAAGAGGAGGTAAGCTTCCACAGCCCACTACACCCCACACCGGAAACTCATAATGGCAGGAAATAAAGTGAACCGCAAACTCATATTGTTTGATCTCCAGGTATCACAATCACTGCAAGACCAAGAGACAAACCGTGTTGAAATTGAACCCCATAGTGAACCTCAAACAGACGAAGGAGTCACAGAACAGGAAGTTTGTGCACAAGATATTTCCAGTGCCACAACATTGTAGATCACCATCACGAGTACAAAGGAGAAAACCCAAGACATCCCAGCCGATGACAAACTAGAGACTGTTATACCTGACAAAGAAACAGCCGATGCAAGCACGAATAACCCAGTCATCAACACAGAGGTAAAAATTCAACAACAAACCCTTTTCAAACCATTTATGATTTCTGAACTACCTAATGCACCCCACCACCGCAATACAAGGATTATAAGGGATGTCTCACCCTTTTCTTTGAACAAATGCAGGAAACAAACAAGTACATTGATCTCGAAGATCAAGAAGCAGCGCAACCAAAGGAAACTGGAAAACACACCGAACTTCAAACAAAAACACTGAAGAGGTGAGGTTACAAAGCTCAGACACAAATGAAGTTCAATCTATAATTTCAATTTTTATTAAACAGGAAGAGGAAGCAAGCGAAAGCACTGGCATAGACATTGAACAAGAAAAACAAGAAGACAACACGAGACAAGGAGAAGCCGTAGTTCCAGCAGTACACAGTCCTGCAAATCCAGAGAAAGAGGTCTTATAAAAAAAATTGTAACTGAAAAGTCAGAGATGCACCCATTTCTTAAATACTTTTTGTGTTGGTGCAGGCACAAGAAGCTCAAGAGAGCACCAACAATCAAGACCATCAAACACAACCAGAGGAGCCCAATGAACAACCCGAACATGTTCTTCAAACGGTATACAATAATGCCACTGAAGACCAAGCCACCAAAAATTCACTCACCAAACAACACGTACTAGAGACAGCGGCAACGTCAACGATTGAAAAGGTAAAGTTACGAAACCTGCAACTATGAAATTATAAAATTGCTGCGTGCACAATCAAATAAACTCCAACCTACCACACCTGTATTCACCCCAATACACTCTCACTTTGGCACCTCTAGATTTGAACAGCTGCAAGAAAAAAACAAGGCCAGCGACGATGAACAGCAAAATAAAGAGCAAGAGAAGGACCCAAAACCACCACTCAACGAAGAACACGTAGAAAAATCAGCAGTAACAAGTACAGAGGTGAAAACACAGAATACCTCTGAACGATCTTATAGTTCAAAAATACGCGTTTCACATTTCGCTACTTCCCTCCATCCCAGAGAGAGGAGACAAATGAGCAAAAGAAGGCCACTGAAGAAGGGCAGCATGTTCTTCAAACGGCAGACATCAATGTCATAGAAGACCAAGCCCCAAAATATTCACTCACCGAAAAATACGCAGCAGAGACGACAGCAGCGACAACGACTGAAAAGGTAAAGTTACATAAGCTGATCCTCTGAAAGTATAAAATAGCTCTGTGGAACCTCAAATGCACTGCCACTTAGCCACCTGTGTGTTTCAAAAGCTACAAGACAAAAACGACGGCAGCGGCGATGAGCTCCAAAAGAAAGAACAAGAAGATGCCCAAAAACCTCCACCCAACGAAGAACAAGCACAACAGTCAGCAGCAGCAACGAGAACAGAAGCAGAGACAACAGAAGCAGCAACGACTGAGGAGGTAAAGTTATATAAGCTGATTCTACGAAAATATAAAGTAGTTCCATGAGAACTCAAATGCACTCCAACTTACCACCTTTATGATTGAACAGCTGCAAGACAAAAACCATGACAGTGAAGATGAACACCAAAAGAAAGAACAAGACGATACCCAAGAAACCACACTCAACGAAGAACGGGTGGAACAGTCAGCATCACCAACGATAGGTCAACAGGTGAAGTTGCACAAAATGTTTCCACAAAATGACAACTTAATCACAATCAAAATAGCTCAAAGCACGGACCGAACGCTTCGCTATTTTCGCAAACAGCTGCTATAATTAAAATAAAGTAGCAAGTTAAATTATTTCAATGCTTTTTAAATGATAACGCAGAAACACGAAGAAGGCAACCACGGAGATACAACCAATGAAGCAAACACACAAATAGTTCCAGAGAAAGAACAAGAAACTATCGAAGAAAACCCTACGCCGTCGTACGATGCCAATTCCCCTGGCAGACAGGTCACTGCCAACCAGGTCGAGACTGAAAAACGAGACGGAGAAGACCACCAGCAAGACATGACGGTTGACAAGGAAAAACATGATGCTAAGAAAAGCACAGACGACTCAAATAAGGATGGAGCGGAAACTGAACAAAAGGGTACAATGCAAAAAGAAGAACAAAACATGACGCAAGAAGCAGAAGGAGAACAAGAAATCTTCCAGCATCGAAGCAGGCAAGACAAAAGAAACTTAATTGCTATCTTGTGATCGTGTGACTTGGAATTATTTACATTAAATTCAAAATCATCGCAGGCACAATGGAGAAAGGGGGCAAAGATAGCGATTCCGTCAACAAAGCCATCGAAGACATGTACAACGCTGTATGCAAGCCATGGACAAAGAGAGAAATGTAAGTTCATGCAACTAACACAGAAAACATTCTTACACACGATCATTTTGACTGTATCATGTGTAAACTAAAAACATTTTTCTAAATAAACTTTGCAGGGATGAGCTTTTCATTACAACGGACAAGTTTGATCTCAATCTAGGCCATGTCGCCGAAAGCTTCAAGGTCGGTAAATCAGTACGCACTGAAGCAATCGAGCCCATGCTAACAATCTTGAGAAAACAACTCAATGGCACACGGAGAAAGATTATGTCGTTAAGCAATATTGTAAGTAAATATCACAGCAAAAGAATCACGTTTAAAACAATATATATGACTTTATAAATAGATAAACTTCCCCTATAACTGAACTGACAAATTCCCTTTGTGTATCTGTGACGAAACAAGCAGCACTCAATAAAGGAAGCCGACGACGAAGATCCAATGTGCTACAAACATAATGATCAACAACACATTACAAAAAAATTACTACATGCAAGGCTTAGATAATTTTTCAACATGCAAGAAGAAGAAAAACTGCAAGACTATAACATGGTAAGCAGATCAGCTGTTTCAAAAAGCAGATCAGCTATTTCAAAAACAAAACAAAAATGTTTATTTTATGTTTGTAAATAAGAAGATTTCCAAATGTTTTATTTTATTTTTTGTTTTGCAGTTCCTTCTACAATGTTCGTTGTGCGGGTTTGAGCAAGACGAAACTATAAGTCATTACTTCACCATCACAGTTAACATGCAAAAACAGCGCTTTGAACTCCTCGACTCTTCAACTGCATATCCAGGCACAATAGAATTCTTCAACAATGTAACTAGCAAATTAATGAAAATCTGGAAGCACAGAGCTACAGCTTTCAGAAAAAAGCATCGACCATTTCAAAAAGGTCAAACTGCAGGTGCCACTTCAAGGAGAAGACACGTAAGCACTTCCAACATTTCACTTATTTCTTTTTTTTCAATGCAAGATTCAATACTACAGTTACTGAAATAATTCTGTTCTTTCGTCTTTTCAATACAACAATTACCACTACGATTGCTCAAACATTTCTCTTCTTTCCGTTTCTTGAATGCAACAATCTTACTAGTACCATTCCTCTACATGCAGAATGGACTGCGCATTCTATATGTACATGAACCTGAAGCACTACTCCAATGATGGAACAGCAGCAACCTTAAAGCGAGAACAAGTACCAGAGTTGAGGAAAAAAATTCTATATCAACTAATAAGTCAACACAGAGGGAATACCAAACTGTCACTAATCAAGTGTACAACAGGTTAGTCTCTTCAGAAACTAAACCTTACAATTTCGTCACGCTAGAAGAAGTAATATTTTTTTTAATTATTGTTTTACAGATATGCTGAAGTATGAAGTAGATATGGAAGACAAAGAAATGCAACAGGCAGAATGTTGCGTACTAGAAGAGTTTCCGCCAACTCCCAAGCCAAAAGAACATATTATGCGTGCGACAACCACAAAAGAGCATGAAGTTATTGATATATCCAGTAAACACAAAGAGATTATGGATGTCAGCAGCCACGCCGTCGCCCAAGAATCTTGCACAGACCACGAACAAAATGATCCACCAATACAACCAGATCAACCACCACCAGACGACAAGATACCACACCATGCCGAAGAGGAAACGGACGAGCAAAATATCAACAGCAATATCACGAGCACAGAGCAACTGGAACAAATAGGCACTGATTTGAAAGAGGATGACAGAAGCAACGGCGTACCAAATACACAACAACAGGTTTCCAAGCAGAAGAAACAGCCTGTTCTTCTTCAAGAAGAAACAGGCTCGACAAGCAATCAGCAAGGCACCTCCAGCACCATCTCTTTAGATTTCCTAAAACCAAAAACAATGGAAAAGCATGAAGAAGTTGATGAATTTCTTTCAAGCCTTAACCCGCTACAACTAGACGAATACAACGAATTTGTAAAGATGGGCTATCAGTTCGATGTAATCAAAACATGGCTGAACGACTATGAAAGCTATGAATTCAAAAAAGATGTCAAGCCGTATCTGACAATCTTGCAGCAAGAATCAGGAGAACATTCAATGCCTCAATCATCTGAGAATAGCTCACACAAGAAAATCTCGGTCAAGAAAAGGCCGGTAAAGCCTTCAAGAAGGCTCCTTGGAGAAATCATGATTCCTACTTTTGTCCCAGGAGATTTCAAATTTATGAACAAAGCCAGAGCACTCCATGAATACTTATTCAGCAAAGAAGGACAGAACGAATGCGGAGAGTAAGTACTTTCTCTTGCATAAACAAAAAAACAAAGAAATGTTGCCCCTTTTTAAACCAACCTAACTAATGTATAAACTTTTTCTGCTTGCAGTATAAACATATATATTAGCTCGATGCGACCCGATTGGATTACAGGACAACAAATAATGGAACAGCTACAGAAAGGAGATCATGGACAGATGGAGGGCTCCATCGCAAACGCATTGTTCGACAAATGGACAGTGCAGCAACAATACAACACAACCGATAAAGCCATACTTCCCGCAGAATTTGCAAACATATGAAGTCCAATTTGACAAAAACACTTGCATCATTTTCAGTGATTACAAAGATTGAACTAAAAAGTAGAAAACTTTTTGGTCGCAGATCGTGCTCGGTGTTAAGATTGGAGAAAAAGGAGGACTAGCAGAATTCAATGAGGAAGAAGCATTGAAACAGTTTGCACCCCTTGTAACAGGGAAGGAACTTTTAAAGAAAAAGCTGGTAAGTTAATAGAAATATTGAAACAGTTAGTTGTGTCTTCCTACAGATTGCACATTCACATGTCATTTAATTCTCCTGACAACAATGAACTTTAACTCACTCTGTCTCCGAACACTGCAGATTATGACACCTCACAACACAGCTATACACTACACACTGTACGTGCCCAACAAGTACACGAGCTCCATCGACATACTTGACTCACTGAATTACAGACACGGAGACGGAAAAAATACATGGAAAACACACCATAAGGATCACCAAGAACTGGTACGTCAATTCAACCTTGTTTTCTAATTGGTTTTCCAATTCCTGCATTCCCTTTATTAATGGCAAAACCCAACAATAACACAGATTAAAAGGATGCGCGCACTCATGAAGAAGCATTACGGCGAAGCGGAGCTACGAGCCAACAGCGAACCGAACTGGTCGAGGATAGCAGAAACACCTAACAGAGTTTGCGTGCCAAAACAGGAGGGTACCCAATGCGGACACTTCATGGTTCAATTTGCAAAATACTGGAATGGCATTGATCTCATAAAACATGATGAGGATTTCGATGTAAGTGAATAGTACAAGAGCAACAATTTTAATTTTTACAAGCAGCACTACTTGAATACTTCAATTATCTCATGAAAGAAAAATAAAAGAATATCCGATGACCTCCATGCAGCAAAGCAACGTAGATGCCGAGTGGAAACCAGAGTTCCTTTTTACAGCCATATTTGGTGAAACAAACCAAGTAAAGTGCGAGCAACTACCTGGAAGAATCAAAGAATTCAAACCAGAAACTTCAAAGTTCTTTTCCACCAACAAAGGTAAGAAAATCATTTCTACTTATCTTTTTTTTTGTAATAACCTACCCATCCCACGGTTCACCAATGTCTTTCGTATCACGAGAGCTTACATATTACATATCTGCTTCCGCTGACAAAAAAGATGAAACAAAAAGGAAAAAAGACAAAGCACCAGTCCATATCCAAAACATTCTCATTGCTTCCAACACACAAAGGAGGCGTCCGACCTCTTCCATCTAGTCATGAGCGACAGCTGGCAGGAGGTATACAAAAAGTGAGTTGTTTTCTATTGCACCTCAAAATAGTTGGACAAAGGCCAAAAATAATGTAAGAATCTGTTTCTCACTGACCGTGACCTCCAAAATTATTTTATCTCCCTCTCGCAGCAAAACTATATTTAGGCGCATCCGCAGGGACAGTGAAAGCACGCAACTTACTGGATCCCAATTGAAGGCAGTATTTGGTCCAAGACCAGCACAGACGAACATACCACATCATATGGAAAAGAGGGTCCTCGATGACATAGCAGAAATCTGGGAAAGCAGACAAGATTCAAAACAGAGTGACAGAGTAATATTAGGCCCAAACTTTGCAGAGGTAAACTTTTAAAAAGCAAAATCTTGTGTATATTGCAACACCTACTCTTTTTATATTGTTACACAACTCTTTTTTCTAACAGTTTTTTTCATCAAAAATATTGTTTGCAACATATATTGGATTTAAAGAAACACAAAACTAGTATTACAAAATTTAAAAATGAATTGCAAAAAACAAAGAATCAGCTGGTTCCCATGTATCTCAAGGAAAATCAACGGAAAAAGCTCTCAACAGCAAACATGGTAACAACCCTTTCCTCCATGACAAAATCAGAAAATATGCATTCTATTAAATTACTTTATATTAAACTGTCATCTAAGCAACAAGTATTTTGTACGCAGATATTCATTCCAATAGAGAAGCATGACCGCTATGTACTATATGTGCTGGACAAATACAAATACAAAGTTCACATTATTGATCCTCGAGAAACGACTCACGAGGAATTTGAGAAAGAAAAGATAGACATCGAAAAATTGCATCCAAAAGAAGCATGTTGAGTTCTTCAGGAAAATGAAGATGCTAAAGAAGAAAGAGAAAGACAGTTTCAGGAATATCATGTTCATAAGTCGGCAATCATAAGCATTTATACATAACAATTTTTTCAGTTTTACAAGTTGCAATATTAAAACAATTAATTACAAAATGCAATATTCCCAGGTACCTAGGTTTAAAGAAGTCTTCAATATCATACTAGGACAAACAATGAATGCCAAGGGTACAAGATGGCAGATTCATACCGTGCAAGATGTTCCAGTGGTAGAAAAGGGAGAATCAACATTTGCTGTTTTAAAGCTTGCATTCCTCTACAATGGTGAAAAGTTTGTCGAAGACCTGGAAGATTTGACAGTAAGTTTATATATATTTACTTATAAACAACTTATATGCACAAACTCTAATAATATACTTCTCTTCTCGGCAAAATTTCACAGGATGAGGTCGAAGACTGGAGGGCAGAGGCAATGTACATTCTCTTAAATAGCGAGATGAATCAAGTCAAAGCTAGTGAAATGGGTGACGAGATTAGCAAGATCTTAAGAAAAAATGAAGACTAAAACTTTTGATTTAGCCCGCGAGGCTAATTCTATCTAGACGTGACAAAACAGTTTATCAATAACTCACATTTCTATGTAATGTAGTCAGAAATTGCGTGTTCATGTTGAAAAGAGAACTATTTCGACAACAGTGCCTCTTACATCATCAGAGAGTGACAGTAAACTATAAACAACAATGCCTCTTCTTATTTGTACAACAGCAGTGACTCCCAAAACGAACCCTTACGCGTGACTCTGGAAAGCACCCTCCCGTGCCTCCAGAGGCGACATGGCCTTGTGCCACCAAAGCCTGGGTCACCATGCCTTCGGGAAATATCCACACACACACATACCCTTACGCGTGACTCTGGAGACCACCCTCCCGTGCCTCCAGAGGTGACATTGCCTTGTGCCACCAAAGCCTGGGTCACCATGCCTCCGGGCAATATCCACACACACACACATACCAAGAGCACCTCAACCGTGGCTAGCTCCTACGCACACGTGACTTCACATGCTTCAAACCCGTGCCTCCGGAGGCAGCATACCAATGCCTTTGTAGTATGCACGCATGTGCATGCACGCACAAACCTATATATCGTCAACAAAGCCTACCTCTTAAGTAGACGTGACTGCACATGCTTCAAACCCGTGCCTTCCGAAAAAAGCAGCTTGCCTTTTGCACGACCTGCTAGGAGGTTCCCTCGCGCCGGAGGCGCCGTGTCACACCACGAGGGTCAACGCGCCGCACGAACCAGCACACTGCACGACCAACACACACTTCGACCTATGCCCACCTTCAAGATGTTTATGAAAATTAAACGAGCCGAAGGCGAGCAGGACGTTCCCTCATGCCGGAGGCGCCTTGTCACACCACGAGGGACAACGCGCCGCACGAACCAGCACGCTGCACGACCAACACACACTTCGACCTATGCCCCTCTTCAAGATGTTTATGAAAATTAAACGAGCCGAAGGCGAGCAGGACATTCCCTCGCGCCGGAGGCGCCGTGTCACACCACGAGGGACAACGCGCCGCACGAACCAGCACGCTGCACGACCAACACACACTTTGATCTATGCCCCCCCCCTTCAAGATGTTTAAGAAAATTAAACGAGCCAAAGGCGAGCAGGAGGTTCCCTCGCGCCGGAGGCGCCGTGTCACACCACGAGGGACAACGCGCCGCACGAACCAGCACGCTGCACGACCAACACACACTTCGACCTATGCCCCCCCTTCAAGATGTTTATGAAAATTAAACGAGCCGAAGGCGAGCAGAACGTTCCCTCGCGCCGGAGGCGCCGTGTCACACCACGAGGGACAACGCGCCGCACGAACCAGCACGCTGAACGACCAACACACACTTCGACCTATGCCCCCCCTTCAAGATGTTTATGAAAATTAAACGAGCCGAAGGCGAGCAGGACGTTCCCTCGCTTCGGAGGCGCCGTGTCACACCACGAGGGACAACGCGCCGCACGAACCAGCACGCTACACGACCAACACACATTTTGACCTATGCCCCCCTTCAAGATGTTTATGAAAATTAAACGAGCCGAAGGCGAGCAGGACGTTCCCTCGCGCCGGAGGCGCCGTGTCACACCACGAGGGACAACGCGCCGCACGAACCAGCACGCTGCACGACCAACACACACTTCGACCTATGCCCCCCTTCAAGATGTTTATGAAAATTAAACGAGCCGAAGGCGAGCAGGACGTTCCCTCGCGCCGGAGGCGCTTTTCTTCAATTTAGTAAAGTTATACACCCATGCCTCTCCTAGTGTTCAGCTGTGCCTATAAAGAAGTCACACGATTGAACAATTCTGAAGACTGCCGTTTTACATTAAAAAGTTGCTTTTTTTCCTTAGTTGAAAGGTCACATTTGATAGTGTTGGTAGTCCCCGCCCGTAACTACCCCATAAATCTCCATTACCCGGAAATATAATGGAAACAAAAAGGAAAACGAGAAAGGGAAACAGGAAAGCAACTGCGCGTACTGGTATTTTTTTTGTGTTTTCGCGCGGAAAGGGAAAACGAAAAAGTCTGGTAGTTCGAGGGTCAAACTGCAAAACGCACGAAACCACAAACCGGAAAAGAAAAACCGGGAACCAACCGCGCCACCTGGTTTTCCCTGGCGGGAGCGCTCCGCGCGCGACACTTGTCACGCGCGGAGCGCTTCCGAACCGCTCGTTACGAGCGCTCCGAAGGAGTTTCGGAGCGCTCGTTAACTAGTTGCTCCCGCATCTTCGATTAAAAATAGCGACTAAAAAAAAAGATAAATGGGCTGCCTTAGTATTCTCACGAGGGAGAAAACCCAGCAGCAAGATGGACGCTGCTCTCGCTTTAAGCGAGAAATAGTTCTCGTGCCCCCTATTTGACACTAGTTGCGTCAAACCGGAGGCAAAACGCACATGACACACGCTATTGGGCTAGCTGATCCACATTATATTGTGCAAGCTCGTAGCGAGTGAATTTTTCGGTGCATTACTGTTTGACCGGTGTGGCCTTGATTTTGCATATCAATTATCCCAGCGTACACTGACTGGTGGGCCCAAATGTCAAGGAGGGCTTTTTACAATTTTTTATATTAGTTTAGGGGTGTTTTGAAAAATGACTCTCTAGCCCTGCCTAGTCACTGCCAGTGTCCCAGATGCCAGGCTGGCATGCACATATGCATCATGGACGTCTACAAATGAAAATTGCACCGTATTTGCAGCACGAGTTAAGTTTGTGCCAGTTTCATGTATTTTTAAACTTTAGGCACCAAAGTGCTCATCCCATGCAACTTGGTGTACCACCGGTGTATTTATCTCTATCTCTTCAACTGGTTTTTCATTCTATTTTGCAAAAACATATGAAACACTAAGTTTTTTAAATATTTGAAACCATTTTTTAATTTATGATTTTTTTAAATGTGAACATTTTGTGAAATTGGCTTATTGTTTAGAAAACACAAACATTTTTTCAAATCTTCTTTGTATTTTTTATGTTCCTATCTTGTTTTAATCTTTTTTCCATTTTTCTCTGTTCTATGTTTTATGTTTTTCATTCTCATTCTTTTCTTAGGAAATACGTGAATATTTATTCATAATGACATGAACATATATTCTTACATTGAAGAACATCTATTTCTCAATTATAAAGCTTTTTTCAAGTACATATTTTTTTACATGTATAACTTTGTTTAATATGAACCGAACATCATTTTGCACATACACCTTTTCTTTATTGTTAAGTTGATTTTCTAATTGTTTAATATGAATTAATGAGTCACGCTACTAGCCGCTGAGTTGCAAATTCATTCGGGCGCTTTTCCTATTTGACGCCCGCTGCTTCAAATAGTTGGCCTAACGCACATGTTCGAGCAACTGGCCGAGGAGAGTAGCCCATTCAACGCTAGCACGGTATTCCCGTTTCAGGAACCTTCTGGAAGATTCTGTCCGGCTTTTCCATGGTTCTTTTTTATGCTGTTTCTGTACTGTTTTTTGGGGGGTTTTATTTTTCTTTCCTTTTTCTTTTTTCTGTTTCTTTTTTTTATAGTTCAATTTTTTTCTTCTTAATTTCAGAAGATCTGTACCATGCTAGCAGACATAGTTAACCAGAAAGACTATCTCGGGCATTTGCTTTCTGTCTCGATCATCCGAGAACTTCACCTTGGGAAAAATATGAAGAGGAAACTGCCTTAATATTGTTCAGGTATTGTAGCTTTACTGTGCGGTTACGTCTCAACTCTCTCACACATTCATTAGCTCACATGTTTTGGTAGACCAAAGTGTTGTGCGTTGTGCAATGTCTAGTGTTACAGTCCAGTCTCTTGCAAAAACAGTAGTCTCTCAACAATTGGACTAGCATGCATACTGATATACTCACACGCTGCTCTGCTTAACACGGTACTATAGCTTTATGCAAACAGAACTATCTACTACAGTACATTGCAGAATGCTAACTTCATACAAACAGAATCTACATGCCGTATGCACCATGGTGATCACCGAGCGGACCAACTTCCATAGCCCAGCAGATCGAATCATCAGGGTGAGTTCAGACAAGTGTTCTGCATGACGGCATGATCTCTCCTAGTAAATACTCCCTCCGTTTCAAAATAAACGACTCAACTTTGTACTAACTTTAATACTCCGTCAGAAAATACTTGTCCGAGAAATGAATGTATGTAGATGTATTTTAGTTTTATATACATCCATTTATATCCATTTCTATAATAATATTTCCGACGGAGGGAGTATCTATTTTGGAATGGAGGGAGTAGTGACTATGTCCAGGGATGACTACCTTGTGCCAGGGTGAGGGTGATGCAGGATGTCGTGCCGTTGCTGCAATGCAAGGAGATCAAACACAGGACACTTCGTGTGGCTGAATAAAGACTGAAAATCTCTGTGAAAACAAGGACGCCTGAATTCATGGTCTACAGGTAGACAGACAGAGATCAGTGGGTCCTTATCTTAGCCCATCGATTCGAAAGAACTCTGCATGAATCTGAGCAGGGCACCGGCACCGATCACGAGCTACTTCAGCTATAGGACTAGCCCGACAATAAATCCAATTATCTGCCAGGCTGCAATTAACACCATATTCAGTCCAAAACCATTTCTCTCTTGCAACGATAAAATGTTGCAGTTTATTAGGCAGATAGATACCTACTCCAGATATGGTCGTTGGAGCCATGAGCCTCCTTCAGGTTCACTCAGAAGCCCTTGTCGTCGGCGACCCCCGCTCTCGCACAGTACTTCCGGGTCATTTTCTCTGAAACTCTGAACATGCCAAGCCAAGAACACCAGAACAGCAAACCGACATGGACGACCATGAACACTTACAATCTGGTTCCCCTCATTGTGTTCATCAGGTCCAGCTGCAGCAAACACCAGAAGAGCCGCTTCCTCACTTGGTGTTCCTCGTTGCTGTCGGTCAGTCGCTGGACGCTCTAGTACTGCGTCTTTTGCGACAGCTTAAAGGGCTTGTGCATCAGGCTGTATGCGTACGACCATATGAACACAGGCCATGTTTGACAGGCCGTATGGTCTCTCGGCATCAGAAAACAGGTGATGACAGAGCCTAATGTTTGAGGCAATAAACAGAGCAGGGAATTAGCAGCTAGCCAGGGTTTGCATCAGGATTTGTACAGTTGATGCTCATACTACTCTGTTGACCCAAACAAACAAACAATCATAATTTGTAGAGTTGATGCTCAAGGAGATGGCTAATTAAGGAACTGTTTAGTCACTAACTAATTTGGCCATTTCACTACACTTGGGTTAAGAACTTTTCACTGAACTTCACCTCATGTCTTTACATACCTAAGGACAAATAAAATTTGCGTGAATCATCGCGAGGATACAAGGGGCAAACCTAGTTTGCCGGGCTCCTGGATGTGCCGAAGAATATGCGTCGACAGCGAGGGCGCGGGGCGACGTGGAATGTTGGGAATTAGCACATAAATGCACTTGTGGTTAACTGAAAACTGCAGCGAAAACAAAGTAACCTCAGGACCACGTCATGTACTAACTCAAGGATCATTACTTAGCATGGAAGAAAACATATGCAGCAACATATATGAAGGTAAAATGTTACTCGGTAGACAAGATGCTCCTCTCAAGAGTGTCTTGTGGTAGGAGTAACTGTCTGGACAGCAGCAAGCATCAATCACAGAGACACAAGATTTACGTGGAAAACGCTCAACTTGAGCGGGAAAACCACGGGCCGAAGCCACCCAAATCTTCTTCCACTATTATCAAATATGGGATACAACAAGTTCTCCTCTAGGTAGCACTAGAGGATCTCATACATAAAAAATTTGAATCTTGGATGAACACAACAAGATTTGGGGCTCAAGAGCTAGGGATTGAAACAATCTCACCAGAGATGGTGAGACCGGAGTTTGAAGGAGACAAGCTACTAGATCTGGACCATCACACCTTGGGGAGGAGCTCCCTTTGCTTCTTCCTTCAATCTTCCTCTCTTTTCCTTTCTCTCTTGGTTTTCCCTCTTTTTCTCCCTTGGAGGATGAACTGATTTTTGTCACATCTGATGGTGGCTGTTGGATGGGGGGTAAAGCATCCCCATTCACTCATGTGCAAAGTCCAAAATGACCCTAGGTCATAACCCTAAAGGGTAGTGGGCTTCTGCACCTCTTTGGTCTGCCTAAAAGGCTTCAAATGGTCATCTCCTCACAGCCCACATGAGGATGATATCCCAACAAATTCCCCCCTCTGACTCATGAGGGGGGCACCGCCATGTCCGCTACCTTGCAACATACTTGTAGCTTCTCATTTGGCAATATCTTGGTCATCATATCCGAACCATTGTCGTCGGTATGGATCTTCACAAGTTTCAGCAACTTGGAACTCACAACATCTGGAATCCAATATATACCTCACAACAATGTGCTTGGTTCGAGAGTAATAGCTTGAATTCTTGGCAAGATAAATAGCACTTTGATTATCACAAAACAGAACATACTTCTCTTGCTTCATGCCCAGTTCCAACAAGATTTCTTCATCCACAGAACTTCCTTGCAGGCTATGTACTCAGATTATGCAGTTGATGTAGAAACACATTTCTGCAATCTTGATTGCCATGACACCGCTCCCCCTCTATAATTCATCAGGTATCCAGATGTGGGCTTCCTACGATGCCATAGGTTGTAAATTTTATTTTTTCGGTATAAATAAACTTAAGATAGAAGTTGAATTATTCTGCACAAAGTGAAGAATGAAAAATATGTTTAAGTAGTAAACACAAGATAAATTAGCCAGCTGCAATGGTGATATTAAAACAGAAACCTACTGGTAGATCAGTGGTGATGACCACCACGGTCTTCGGGATGCCCGTCTCGCCGGACATGTACTGTGTTAGATCACATGTAGGAAACACATGCGGTCATGGTGGCTGCGAGAGATGCACACAACAGAATGACACCGGAACCATATGATTATTTTATACCGTGTCCTTTCCTTGTCTTTTCGTTCTTTCCTTTTATTCCAAATTGACATTGAGATCCAATAGTTACGCCATAACTCTAGATGAATCGTGCCATCCCACGACTCGGCATTGTGGCCCAACAACACACGAACGACCCTGCCAAACGTATACTCTCACGCCAGCCTATAACTAAGGCATGCGTCACGTTACATGTGGGCATGTGGCATGCCAACTACATGCAACCAAACACAAAACAGGAAGACCAAACCTCAACGCGAACGAGCACGTTTCTGGCCACAAAGTGAAAACACCTGCACGTACAAACTAGCCTACACAACTAGTGCATGGAGCTAAAGACTAATGCAATATCTGAATTAAGCATTGTAACAAGATTAGCGCCAACAATCACTTCCCTAATCTTGTTACTCAATTTATTTCTTAACATACCGAGTACCTTCAAGCCGACTCGATGTCAGTGCTGCCATAAACTGAACCTCCACATTCTAGTGTTGTCATCGAAGCTGGTCGAACATAATTGTCGTCTTCTTCCGATTCAGCACATGGAGTCGATTCGCAAGCTCACACAAGGCAATCGTAGATAGTATTACCCTTTTAAAACCATACCGGTTATGCTGAATACTGCAAAGAATTACCTTTTGCTACTAACTAGCAAGAATTTTGGTGATGACCTTAAGGCAAAAGTTCAGAATTGTGATTGACATGTCACTGGTACGCGTCGGTGCTATACAAACGATTTTAAACCCCTTCTCGCGACGGCATTCGGAACCGTCGCCTAGTGAGTGTGGGCGATTAGGGGGTCCTTCGCACACGACCCAGAAACCGTCGTGGATATGCCCTCCTGGCACACACGCTCGGCAAAATGAGGTCGTGTGCGACCGGCGAGCGAGCAAATACGGTTATACGTACAGTAGTGCTAAAAAAATACAATTATACAAGCGAAATCATTTTCGGTCGTAAGTTCATCCCACACAGTCAGTCCCCGCGAAACGTTTCCGTTCGTACATACATCCCACACAGTCGCTGCAAAACGTTTCCGTTCGTAGGTACATCACACACAATTTTCCCCGTTAAATCGTTTCTGATGGCCTTCCCATCGCACACAATATTAATAATTTTATCGTTTGCATTATTGAATGCATCACACATGGTGCGTGGAAAAAATTGTGTGCATTGCCTTAGGTCATCGCCCACGGTATTTTCTCAATAACCGTTTGCAATAGCAAAAACCAATTAGCATGGTAATTGTCCTATTATTAATAATCCATTTATTAATCTAATTGATATTCATATTGAACACATAATATATTGTATTCTCATATTAAGGAAGCAGGGTTTCATAATTGAAATACATCAGAGTACAACATGATATAGCTTCAGCACTCAGCTACCCCATTACACAACTGCACCAGCACCAAGTTTCACGTGCAACATCTAGAACCTTTCGAAATTAGCATCATAGACGGTACATAGACAGATGCATCTCATCGGGAAAATTGCTGACGCGGAAGGTGAATATTGAGCATTCATTAATGTTGAAGGTCTTTGCAACTTTAGGCCAGTGCCTGTGGATGATTGGCCGTCCATCATTCGTCCTCTTCAGGAACACTTCAATATTGAACCGTGGGTGTTGTATGAAAACCTTCCTCGCCTCCTGTCCATACATGTGGTTAGCAAGGTAATCATAAGTGAACTGTTTTGGAAAGGCCTGAAAACAAGGATGTGCATAAATATCTTCTCTATATTGGAAATGGGGCAAAGGAATAAAAAAGACAAAGTATAATAGTATACAATAACAGAATGCAGCCACAACAATTGAACATCGCATTGCAGAATTGAACCAAGTAGTTAACTAAACACCACAACAAATGAACCAACCGTTAACTGAGCACCACATTGCACAAATATAACATACTCCTAATAGAAGATCAGGCAGTTAACCAAACCAAGCATGCTTAACAACTTGGAAATATAGCAATTGTACTTGTTTCTCATGTATTTAGTACATCCAAATTCGATTTATTTCTCACATGGTATATAATAACAGAATGCAGCCACAACAATTGAACATCGCGTTGCAGAATTGAACCAAGCAGTTAACTAAACACCACAACAAATGAACCAACCGTTAACTGAGCACCATATTGCACAAATATAACATACTCCTAATAGAAGATCGGACAGTTAACCAAACTAAGCATGCTTAACAACTTGGAAATATAGCAATTGTATTTGTTTCTCATGTATTTAGTACATCCAAATTTGATTTATTTCTCACATGGTATACAATAACAAAATGCACACACAACAATTGAACATCACATTAAGGAATTGAACCAAACAGTTAACTAAACACCACAACAAATGAACCAAACGTTAACTGAGCACCACATTGCACAATATAACATACTCCTAATAGAAGATCAGATAGTTAATCAAACCGAGCATGCTTGACAACTTGGAAAATTGCACCCTAAAGAATTGAACGTCACATTTGCAGAATTGAACCAAACAGTTAACTGAACACCACATTGCACGACATATAGAACATATACACTAGAGCAAAGATTGCATGTTAAAAGTAGATATCACAATTCACTAAAATTTGTTAAGGAAAGGCAGTAGCTAGCAAACTGAACATGGGTCCTTATAGTGAGCTAATAAGACAAGCTACTCATTGTCGGAGATATCGATGAGGATTGTCTTCTTAGACATGGAAGAGGGTGAGGCCTCCGCATCGTGGGTGCCCTCGTCGTAGTGGTGAGGTAAGCACGAGCCACTCCAGGCACCATCCTGCTGGCTCTTGAGATGAGGTAAGCACGTGCACGCTGAGAAAGCACCTCATAGTCTTTGTCGAAGGCACCGACGGTGGCCTCGAGAAAATGCCATGAGCTGTCGTTTAAAGCAGCCAACCGCGCCGCCGCGTCGGCACACAAGGCATCGACGGTGGCCTCGACGGCGAGGTGCTCCTCCAAGATCTGGGGGTCAGCACGAATGGCAGCCATCGCGACCTCATACGTGCGTGCGGCCGCGATTTGCTTCTCCGCTGCCAAATGCTCCTTGAGATCCTGGCTATACTGCGTGCACCATGGCTTAGGACGGCGCTTATTTGGTGGAGGGGTCGGTGATTTTGGTGGATGGTGTCGCGCTCGCGCCGGTGGTCCGGGCATGTGGGATGTGGACGGAGGATGAGGACGGGGTTCGGGTGTGGATTACCTGTCTAGATAGGCGAGGCCGAGCAGCGTGAAGGAGCGTCACCGGCGAGGAGGCGACGCTGCAAGCAAGGAGTGAAGGTTTCAACTTGGAAAGGAAGGCGAAAACAGGGGAAATGTGGCTTTTGGTTAGGGGGAGGGGGCGGGGAGGTAGATATTTTGGCAAAAGCCGAAAATTTGGAATCGCTTCAGCGAAAAAACTGTCGCGCAAAGTGTCATCAGACATGGTCCCTTATTCAGAGCGGGCTGTGGACTGTAGCCGACGAACCTTCTCAAGTAAGCCATAGGCATACTATTCACCGACGGTGCTCCAGGATATTTTGTACTGCATCTCACACGGTTGGTGATAATAAACAGTGTGGGATCTACTTGATTTTTCATCTTGATTTGAATTACATAATGGGGTCATAGCTGCAAAGGATGGTGTTTGAATTGCTAGAACTTCTATCTGTAGTGAACGTGCAACTATAGGTGTGTCGTCAAAAAATTTGGAATTATTCACGGTTCGTTTAGACATTTTTATACAGTAACTTGGTTTTTAGGAATTTCAGGTGCACAATTCAAAATTAAACCACATGCACATGCTCCGGTGCACCAAAATGGGTTGTAAAATGATATATGTGTCCATGGATTGATGCTTACGTCCCATTCAAGAAATGGGGGTGAATTTCAAACACCACGGCACCGTGGCTCTCCGGCAAATGTTGAGGTGCTTGCTTTTGTAATTCTAGTAAATACAAAACTCGTCTGAAATTCATGAACCTTGGCATGCTATCATGGAACGGCATCAAGATGCTGGGGTAAAAAAATGTTGTTGCATTTGGGCCAGGCTATGGTATAAGCTTCTCGCAAACCAGAGCTTCTCTCACAACAAGCATGATGGTTTCGGTAGGGAACGTTTCACCTTTCTGGACGAAACGATATCCGTTGCATCTTCTCGATTTCAATTTTTTTTCCTAGTGTAATCATAGAACAACAGGGGTGTTGTGTCAATTTTTCGGATTTTTCGGGGTTCGCTTGCACATTTTTATACATTAACTGAGTTTTTTATGCATTCATGTGCATAATTCACATTTGAACTACATGCACATGCTCTAATGCATATAAATTAGTTGAAAATTCAAATTTGTGTCCTTGGTTGCATGCTTAATTAGGCCCCATGCAAGAAATGAGAATGAATGTCAAACACCCTGCCACCGTCACTCGGCCGCAAACATTGACATATATACCTAGTTTTTAAATTCTAGTAAATCCAAAGCTCGTCTGAAATTCATGAAACTTGGCATGCTGTCATGGAGCGGCATCAACATGTCGTGGTAAATTTTTTGTCCCATTTGGGGCAGGTTTGGGGATATGCTTCTCACAAACCAGAGCTTCTCATAACAAGCCCGATGGTTTCGTACGTTTCACCTTTCTGGACGAAACGATATGCATTGCCTCTTCTCGATTTCAATTTTTTTTCTAGTGTCAACATAGATCAATAGGGGTGTTGTGTCAATTTTTGGGGTTCGCTTGGACATTATTATACATTAACTGAGTTTTCTATGCATTCATGTGCATAATTCAAATTTGAACTCAATGCACACACATGCTCTAATGCATATAAATTGGTTGAAAATTCAAATCTGTGTCCTTGGTTGCATGCTTAATTAGGTCCCATGTAAAATGAGAATGAATGTCAAACACCCTGCCACCATCACTCGGCCGCAAACATTGAGATACATACCTGGTTTTTAAATTCTAATAAATTCAAAGCTCGTCCGATATTCATGAAACATGGCAATGCTGTCATGGAGCGGCATCAACATGTCGTGGTTAATTTTTTGTCCCATTTGGGGCAGGTTTGGGGATATGCTTCTCACAAACCAGAGTTTCTCACAACAAACCCGATGGTTTCGGTAGGGAACGTTTCACCTTTCTGGATGAAACGAGATGCATTGCCTCTTCTCGATTTCAATTTTTTTCCTAGTGTCAGCATAGAACAACAGGGGTGTTGTATCAATTTTTGGGATTTTTGGGGGTTCGCTTGGACATTTTTATACATTAACTGAGTTTTCTGTGCATTCATGTGCATAATTCAAATTTGAACTACATGCACACATATGCTCTAATGCATATAAATTGGTTGAAAATTCAAATCTGTGTCCTTGGTGGCATGCTTAATTAGGCCCCATGCAAGAAATGAGAATGAATGTCAAACACCCTGCCACTGTCACTCGGCCGCAAACATTGAGATATATATACCTGGTTTTTAAATTCTAGTAAATCCAAAGCTCATCTGAAATTCATGAAACTTGGCATGCTGTCATGGAGCGGCATCAACATGTCGTGGTAAATTTTTTGTCCCATTAGGGGCAGGTTTGGGGATATGCTTCTCACAATAAGCCCGATGGTTTCGGTAGGGAACATTTCACCTTTCTGGACGAAACGATATGCATTGCCTCTTCTCGATTTCAATTTTTTTTCCTAGTGTCAACATAGAACAACAGGGGTGTTGTGTCAATTTTTGGGATTTTTGGGGGTTCGCTTGGACATTTTTATACATTAACTGAGTTTTCTATGCATTCATGTGCATAATTCAAATTTGAACTATACATGCACACATATGCTCTAATTCATATAAAAAGGTTGAAAATTCAAATCCGTGTCCTTGGTTGCATGCTTAATTAGGTCCCATGCAAGAAATGAGAATGAATGTCGTCAAACACCCTGCCACCATCACTCGGACGCAAACATTGAGATACCTGGTTTTTAAATTATAGTATAAATCCGAAGCACATCTGAAATTCCTGAAACTTGGCATGCATGCTATCATGGAGCGGCATCAACATGTCGTGGTAAAAAATTTGTCCCATTTGGGGCAGGTTTGGGGATATGCTTCTCACAAACCAGAGCTTTTCACAACAAGCCTGATGGTTTCGGTAGGGAACGTCCCACGTTTGGGGACAAAACGATATCCATTGCCTCTTATTGCTTTGAAAATTTTTCTCGTGTCAACATAGAACAACAGGAGTGTTATGTCAATTTTTGGGATTTTTCGGGGTTCGTTTGGACATTTTTATGCATTAATTGAGTTTTTCAATGCATTTATGTGTATAATTCAAATTTTGACCATTCACGTGACGCCACATGTCTTGGTTTTAATGGCTATAGGTTTTAATGGCTCTTGGTCGCAAACGTTTTAGAAAGAACACCCATATGCAAAGTGAGAGTAGGATTTCTGCATCTCTTCAACGCAAACGGTTGTTTTGTATGCCCCATGTGCAACCACTTTACAAACAATTTGGTAAGATTTGCATCTGTCATATTGGGTATGTTGCCATTTGTCAAACTAGAAAGATTGTCATTTGTTGATCTAGTAACATTGCCATTTGTCAACTTTGTAACACTACGATTTGTCAAAATATGAAGCTAAAAATCACTAGCAGTATCTAATTTTTTTAACTAAAATTCAGTAATTAAGCATAGATGGACGCGAGGAGGCGTGCAGCGGGCGGCGCAGTTCCTGATACGGCTTTAATGCAGACGAGGGAGAGGGTAGCGGTTCCCGAAATGTTGAACGGCCAATGATGCATCCTCCTTCAGTTAGCATCATGAATGCATGAAGAAAGTAATGGGAGGAGGACCTGGAAAAGAGGCAGCACGATGTGAATGCAACGCAGTTTGCACTCATATAAAGGCGCTGTTGGAGTTCGTTGCAGAAATTAAAATTTTCTACGCATCACCAAGATCAATCTATGGAGTAACTAGCAACGAGAGAGAGGGGAGTGCATCTTCATACCCTTGAAGATCGCGATGCGGAAGCGTTGCAAGAACGCGGTCGGTGGAGTCGTACACGAAGCGATTCAGATCGCGGCCGAATCTGATCTAAGCACCGAACAACGGTGCCTCCGCGTTCAACACACGTGCAGCCCGGTGACGTCTCCCGCGCCTTGATCCAGCAAGGAGAGAGGGAGAGGTTGGGGAAGACTGCGTCCAGCAGCAGCACAACGGCGTGGTGGTGATGGAGGAGCGTAGCACTCCAGCAGGGCTTCGCCAAGCACTGCGAGAGACGAGGAGGGAGAGGGGTAGGGCTGCGCCAAGAGAGAGGGAGACTCGTGTCTCTGGCAGCCCCAAAACCCCCACTATATATAGGGTAAGGGGAGGGGCTGCGCCCCATCTAGGGTTCCCCCCCTAGGGGTGGCGGCCAGCCCTAGATGCATCTAGGGGGCGGCCAGAGGGGGAGAGAGGGGGGGCGCACTCTAGGTGGGCCTTAGGCCCATCCGAGCCTAGGGTTTTCCCCCTTCCCCCTTCCCTACACCTTGGGCCTCTTGTGGGAGGTGCACCAGCCCACCTAGGGGCTGGTCCCTTGCCACACTTGGCCCACGCAGGCCTCTGGGGGTGGTGGCCCCTCCCGGTGGACCCCCGAACCCTTGCGGTGGTCCCGGTACGTTACCGATAACGCCCAGAACACTTCCGGCGTCCAAAACGGGACTTCCCATATATAAATCTTTACCTCCGGACCATTCCGGAACTCCTCGTGACGTCCGGGATCTCATCCAGGACTCCGAACAACATTCGGTAACTACGTACATGTATTCCCTATAACCCTAGCGTCATCGAACCTTAAGTGTGTAGACCCTACGGGTTCGGGAGGCATGTAGACATGACCGAGACATCTCTCCGGTCAATAACCAACAGTGGGATCTGGATACCCATGTTGGCTCCCACATGCTCCACGATGATCTCATCGGATGAACCACGATGTCGGGGATTCAATCAATCCCGTATACAATTCCCTTTGTCAATCGGTACGTTACTTGTCCGAGATACGATCGTCGGTATCCCAATACCTCGTTCAATCTCGTTACCGGCAAGTCACTTTACTCGTTACACAATGCATGATCCCGTGACCAACTAGTTAGTCACATTGAGCTCATTATGATGATGCATTACCGAGTGGGCCCAGAGATACCTCTCCGTCATACGGAGTGACAAATCCCAGTCTCGATTCGTGCCAACCCAACAGACACTTTCGGAGATACCCGTAGTGCACCTTTATGGCCACCCAGTTACGTTGTGACGTTTGGTGCACCCAAAGCATTCCTACGGTATCCGGGAGTTACACAATCTCATTGTCTAAGGAAATGATACTTGACATTACAAAAGCTCTAGCAGACGAACTACACGATCTTGTGCTATGCTTAGGATTGGGTCTTGTCCATCACATCATTCTCCTAATGAGGTGATCCAGTTATCAATGACATCCAATGTCCATGGTCAGGAAACCGTAACCATCTATTGATCAACGAGCTAGTCAACTAGAGGCTCACTAGGGACATGTTATGGTCTATGTATTCACACATGTATTACGATTTCCGGATTACACAGTTATAGCATGAACAATAGACAATTATCATGAACAAGGAAATATAATAATAACCATTTTATTATTGCCTCTAGGGCATATTTCCAAAAGGCGCCCCTCCATTCCAATGCATCTACCACATCGTACGCACCTAAGCATTTGCCTAAGCACCAACACTAAGCGCAAAAGTGCTCACCCCAGACCCATGGCAGCGAAGCGCGCGAGCGGCCAGCGGCTGTGCCAGACGGTCCACGACGCCGTCCTGCGGCATGGAACCGAGGATCGTCTCCATACGGTGTTGGCGACCGGCTGGTGGATGGCCGCCGTCGACGCCAGCTACGACTCTCAGTTGGACCAGATGATCGTTGCCACCACCAACAAGTTCGTCGTCGTCAAGAAGCTCGCGGACGACATCGCCGTACTCCTCCAACCCGCGCGCCCGGGCTCCTCATATCCTGCCACACTAATCGGCCTCCATGGTCGGAACCTCTTTCAAGCATTGGTGGCCCTGCGACTGCCCACCGACGCCACGAACAATTGTCCACCTGGAGGTCGCTCTCGCCGCGAGGCGCCTCGCCCTGCAAGAATTCGTCGACCTACACATCCACATGTACGAGCAAATCATGTACATAGGTATCTACAAGGCCAGTGAGGACGCTACGACGTTGGCCTTCTTCAACCGGCTGGAAGCCTTGGATGCCTTTGCTGAGAAGCACCTTTACCTCGCCACAAAAGCCGCCGATCCTTAGCCGCCGGTCGGTGGCCCGGTGCACTGAGTTGAGGAGGATAACGTCGTACGTTGATGGATGCATCTTTCTTCTTGCCTCCTTAATTCTTATTGTGCTATTGCATTCTCGTTCCATTCAATACAAACATGTGTGATCCCTTTGCTTAATTATATGGATCACTGTAACTAGTACTCCCACGACGACACATACAGAGAGGACATCCAGCGGTTCCAATGGCGATTTTCAAAATATGCAGCTAAAAATCACTAGCACTATCTAATTTTTGCAACTAAAATTCAGTAATTAAGCATATATTTCATTCATAGATTAAGCAGTCGTGCTTAATCTATACAAACAGTTCAACCATTAGGTGCCACGGCGCCCTCTGCTCGCGTCCGTCGGCGCGCTCGGGTTGTGGACAGCTTTTCCTTGCGTGTTCAACTGCTATATGCATATATATGGTTGCTCGCTGTTGAGGCGACCGCGGAGCGCTCTGGTCGCGTCCCTCCGCGCACGCTCTGCCAGTGGTTGGGCCTGCGCACGATCACGTCGGGGGCCCCATATGCATGCGGTTGCGCCGCGCACGTTGCCACGCGATGCAGTTACATGCGGCACGATGGAGTTACGCGCTGCGAATTAGAACTGCCATCAGGACGTGCCGTCCGGCCTCCCCTTTAATTCCCGCGTCCATTATACACTACTGGAATCAGCTAATTTGCCATCTGCCAGATCTTTGCCGTCTGCTAGCTGACGGCAAAGAAGCTCTTTGCCATCAGCTACCCAAAAGCAGACGGCAAAGAAAAGGCTGACGGCAAAGAAGCTCTTTGCCATCTGCCAGCTCTTTGCCGTCTGCCAGCAGACGGCAAAGAGTGAGGTGGCCCCCACCCCCCGCTCGTTTGAAAAAATCTTAACGGCCCACCTCTTTGCCGTCCGCTAGGAGACGGCAAAGAGGCAAAAAGGCGGACGGCAAAGGCTGGCGGACGGCAAAGAGGGGACTTGACAAACGGCAGGTACCCCCCCGCCCGTTACTCACTTCCTCCTCGCCTCTCCTCCCACCCCGCCGCCGCCGCCGTCGCCCGCCGCGCGCCGCCGCCCCGTC